>NW_027463633.1:0-35000 GCF_050947455.1 Rhinoderma darwinii
CCGAGGTTATTCCAGCGTACTCCATATCACTATATACAAGAAGATGTATAACTTATACCAGCTGTACATATATATTTATATACAGAAGATACCCAGGTTATACCAGCATGCTCCATATCACTATATACAAGAAGATGTATAACTTATACCAGCAGTAACATATATAATTATATACAGAAGATACCCAGGTTATACCAACATGCTCCATATCACTATATACAAGAAGATGTATAACTTATACCAGCTGTACATATATAATTATATACAGAAGATACCCAGGTTATACCAACATGCTCCATATCACTATATACAGGAAGATGTGTAACTTATACCAGCTGTACATATATAATTATATACAGAAGATAGCCAGGTTATACCAGCATGCTCCATATCACTATATACAAGAAGATGTATAACTTATACCAGCTGTACATATATAATTATATACAGAAGATGCCCAGGTTATACCAGCATGCTCCATATCACTGTATACAAGAAGATGTATAACTTATACCAGCTGTACATATATAATTATATACAGGAGATACCCAGGTTATATCAGTGTGCTCCATATCATTATATACAAGAAGATGTATAACTTATACCAGCTGTACATGTATAATTATATACAGAAGATACCCAGGTTATACCAGCATGCTCCATATCACTATATATAGGAATATGTATAACGTATACCAGCTGTACATATATAATTATATACAGAATATACCCAGGTTACACCAGCATGCTCCATATCACTATATACAAGAAGATGTATAACTTATACCAGCTGCACATATATAATTATATACAGAAGATACCCAGGTTATATCAGCATGCTCCATATCACTATATACAAGAAGATGTATAACTTATACCAGCTGTACATATATAATTATATACAGAAGATACCCAGGTTATACCAGCATGCTCCATATCACTATATATAAGATGTATAACTTATACCAGCTGTACATATATAATTATATACAGAAGATACCCAGGTTATACCAGCATGCTCCATATCACTATATACAGGAAGATGTATAACTTATACCAGCTGTACATATATAATTATATACAGAAGATGCCCAGGTTATACCAGCATGCTCCATATTATTATATACAAGAAGATGTATAACTTATACCAGCTGTACATATATAATTATATACAGAAGATGCCCAGGTTATACCAGCATGCTCCATATCACTATATACAGGAAGATGTATAACTTATACCAGCTGTACATATATAATTATATACAGAAGATACCCAGGTTATACCAGCATGCTCCATATCACTATATACAGGAAGATGTGTAACTTATACCAGCTGTACATATATAATTATATACAGAAGATACCCAGGTTATACCAGCATGCTCCATATCACTATATGCAAGAAGATGTATAACTTATACCAGCTGTACATATATAATTATATACAGAAGATGCCCAGGTTATACCAGCATGCTCCATATTATTATATACAAGAAGATGTATAACTTATACCAGCTGTACATATATAATTATATACAGAAGATACCCAGGTTATACCAGCATGCTCCATATCACTATATACAAGAAGATGTATAACTTATACCAGCTGTACATATATCATTATATACAGAAGATACCCAGGTTATACCAGTGTGCTCCATATCACTATATACAAGAAGATGTATAACTTATACCAGCTGTACATATATAATTATATACAGAAGATACCCAGGTTATACCAGCATGCTCCATATCACTATATACAAGAAGATGTATAACTTATACCAGCTGTACATATATAATTATATACAGAAGATACCCAGGTTATACCAGCATGCTCCTTATCACTATGTACAAGAAGATGTATAACTTATACCAGCTGTACATATATAATTATATACAGGAGATACCCAGGTTATACCAGCATGCTCCATATCACTATATACAAGAAGATGTATAACTTATACCAGCTGTACATACATAATTATATACAGAAGATACCCAGGTTATATCAGCATGCTCCATATCACTATATACAAGAAGATGTATAACTTATACCAGCTGTACATATATAATTATATACAGAAGATACCCAGGTTATACCAGCATGCTCCATATCACTATATACAAGAAGATGTATAACTTATACAGCTGTACATATATAATTATATATAGAAGATACCCAGGTTATACCAGCATGCTCCATATCACTATAAACAAGAAGATGTATAACTTATACAGCTGTACATATATAATTATATACAGAAGATACCCAGGTTATACCAGTGTGCTCCATATCCCTATATACAAGAAGATGTATAACTTATACCAGCTGCACATATATAATTATATACAGAAGATACCAGGTTATACCAGCGTGCTCCATATCACTATATACAAGAAGATGTATAACTTATACCAGCTGTACATATATAATTATATACAGAAGATGCCCAGGTTATACCAGCATGCTCCATATCACTATATACAAGAAGATGTATAACTTATACCAGCTGTACATATATAATTATATACAGGAGATACCCAGGTTATATCAGTGTGCTCCATATCACTATATACAAGAAGATGTATAACTTATACCAACTGTACATGTATAATTATATACAGAAGATACCCAGGTTATACCAGCATGCTCCATATCACTATATACAGGAAGATGTATAACGTATACCAGCTGTACATATATAATTATATACAGAAGATACCCAGGTTATACCAGCATGCTCCATATCACTATATACAAGAAGATGTATAACTTATACCAGCTGTACATATATAATTATATATAGAAGATACCCAGGTTATACCAGCATGCTCCATATCACTATATACAAGAAGATGTATAACTTATACCAGCTGTACATATATAATTATATATAGAAGATACCCAGGTTATACCAGCATGCTCCATATCACTATATACAGGAAGATGTATAACTTATACCAGCTGTACATATATAATTATATATAGAAGATACCCAGGTTATACCAGCATGCTCCATATCACTATAAACAAGAAGATGTATAACTATACCAGCTGTTCATATATAATTATATATAGAAGATACCCAGGTTATACCAGCATGCTCCATATCACTATATACAGGAAGATGTATAACTTATACCAGCTGTACATATATAATTATATATAGAAGATACCCAGGTTATACCAGCATGCTCCATATCACTATAAACAAGAAGATGTATAACTTATACCAGCTGTACATATATAATTATATACAGAAGATACCCAGGTTATACCAGTGTGCTCCATATCCCTATATACAAGAAGATGTATAACTTATACCAGCTGTACATGTATAATTATATACAGAAGATACCCAGGTTATACCAGCATGCTCCATATCACTATATACAAGAAGATATATAACTTATACCAGCTGTACATATATAATTATATATAGAAGATACCCAGGTTATACCAGCATGCTCCATATCACTATATACAGGAAGATGTATAACTTATACCAGCTGTACATATATAATTATATATAGAAGATACCCAGGTTATACCAGCATGCTCCATATCACTATAAACAAGAAGATGTATAACTTATACCAGCTGTACATATATAATTATATACAGAAGATACCCAGGTTATACCAGCATGCTCCATGTCACTATATACAAGATGTATAACTTATACCAGCCGTACATATATAATTATATACAGAAGATACCCAGGTTATACCAGCATGCTCCATATCACTCTATACAAGAAGATGTATAACTTATACCAGCTGTACATATATAATTATATACAGAAGATGCCCAGGTTACACCAGCATGCTCTATATCACTATATACATGACGATGTATAACTTATACCGGCTGTACATATATAATTATATACAGAAGATACCCAGGTTATACCAGCATGCTCCATGTCACTATATACAAGATGTATAACTTATACCAGCCGTACATATATAATTATATACAGAAGATACCCAGGTTATACCAGCATGCTCCATATCACTCTATACAAGAAGATGTATAACTTATACCAGCTGTACATATATAATTATATATAGAAGATACCCAGGTTATACCAGCATGCTCCATATCACTATATGCAAGAAGATGTATAACTTATACCAGCTGTACATATATAATTATATACAGAAGATACCCAGGTTATACCAGCATGCTCCATATTACTATATACAAGAAGATGTATAACTTATACCAGCCGTACATATATAATTATATACAGAAGATACCCAGGTTATACCAGCATGCTCCATATCACTATATACAAGAAGATGTATAACTTATACCAGCTGTACATATATAATTATATATAGAAGATACCCAGGTTATACCAGCATGCTCCATATCACTGAATACAAGAAGATGTATTACTTATACCAGCTGTACATATATAATTATATATAGAAGATACCCAAGCTATACCAGAATGCACCATATTTCTATATACAAGAAGATGTATAACTTATACCAGCTGTACATATCATATATAATTATATACAGAGGATACCGAGGTTATTCCAGCGTACTCCATATCACTATATACAAGAAGATGTATAACTTATACCAGCTGTACATATATATTTATATACAGAAGATACCCAGGTTATACCAGCATGCTCCATATCACTATATACAAGAAGATGTATAACTTATACCAGCAGTAACATATATAATTATATACAGAAGATACCCAGGTTATACCAACATGCTCCATATCACTATATACAAGAAGATGTATAACTTATACCAGCTGTACATATATAATTATATACAGAAGATACCCAGGTTATACCAACATGCTCCATATCACTATATACAGGAAGATGTGTAACTTATACCAGCTGTACATATATAATTATATACAGAAGATAGCCAGGTTATACCAGCATGCTCCATATCACTATATACAAGAAGATGTATAACTTATACCAGCTGTACATATATAATTATATACAGAAGATGCCCAGGTTATACCAGCATGCTCCATATCACTGTATACAAGAAGATGTATAACTTATACCAGCTGTACATATATAATTATATACAGGAGATACCCAGGTTATATCAGTGTGCTCCATATCATTATATACAAGAAGATGTATAACTTATACCAGCTGTACATGTATAATTATATACAGAAGATACCCAGGTTATACCAGCATGCTCCATATCACTATATATAGGAATATGTATAACGTATACCAGCTGTACATATATAATTATATACAGAATATACCCAGGTTACACCAGCATGCTCCATATCACTATATACAAGAAGATGTATAACTTATACCAGCTGCACATATATAATTATATACAGAAGATACCCAGGTTATATCAGCATGCTCCATATCACTATATACAAGAAGATGTATAACTTATACCAGCTGTACATATATAATTATATACAGAAGATACCCAGGTTATACCAGCATGCTCCATATCACTATATATAAGATGTATAACTTATACCAGCTGTACATATATAATTATATACAGAAGATACCCAGGTTATACCAGCATGCTCCATATCACTATATACAGGAAGATGTATAACTTATACCAGCTGTACATATATAATTATATACAGAAGATGCCCAGGTTATACCAGCATGCTCCATATTATTATATACAAGAAGATGTATAACTTATACCAGCTGTACATATATAATTATATACAGAAGATGCCCAGGTTATACCAGCATGCTCCATATCACTATATACAGGAAGATGTATAACTTATACCAGCTGTACATATATAATTATATACAGAAGATACCCAGGTTATACCAGCATGCTCCATATCACTATATACAGGAAGATGTGTAACTTATACCAGCTGTACATATATAATTATATACAGAAGATACCCAGGTTATACCAGCATGCTCCATATCACTATATGCAAGAAGATGTATAACTTATACCAGCTGTACATATATAATTATATACAGAAGATGCCCAGGTTATACCAGCATGCTCCATATTATTATATACAAGAAGATGTATAACTTATACCAGCTGTACATATATAATTATATACAGAAGATACCCAGGTTATACCAGCATGCTCCATATCACTATATACAAGAAGATGTATAACTTATACCAGCTGTACATATATCATTATATACAGAAGATACCCAGGTTATACCAGTGTGCTCCATATCACTATATACAAGAAGATGTATAACTTATACCAGCTGTACATATATAATTATATACAGAAGATACCCAGGTTATACCAGCATGCTCCATATCACTATATACAAGAAGATGTATAACTTATACCAGCTGTACATATATAATTATATACAGAAGATACCCAGGTTATACCAGCATGCTCCTTATCACTATGTACAAGAAGATGTATAACTTATACCAGCTGTACATATATAATTATATACAGGAGATACCCAGGTTATACCAGCATGCTCCATATCACTATATACAAGAAGATGTATAACTTATACCAGCTGTACATACATAATTATATACAGAAGATACCCAGGTTATACCAGCATTCTCCATATCACTATATACAGGAAGATGTATAACTTATACCAGCTGTACATATATAATTATATACAGAAGATACCCAGGTTACACCAGCATGCTCCATATCACTATATATAGGAAGATGTATAACTTATACCAGCTGTACATATATAATTATATACAGGAGATACCCAGGTTATACCAGCATGCTTCATATCACTATATACAGGAAGATGTATAACATACCAGCTGTAAATATATAATTATATACAGAAGATACCCAGGTTATACCAGCATGCTCCATATCACTATATACAAGAAGATGTATAACGTATACCAGCTGTACATATATAATTATATACAGAAGATCCCCTAGTTATACCAGCATGCTCCATATGACTATATACAGGAAGATGTATAAGTTATACCAGGTGTACATATATAATTATATACAGAAGATACCCAGGTTATACCAGCATGCTCCATATCACTATATACAAGAAGATGTATAACTTATACCAGCTGTACATATATAATTATATACAGGAGATACCCAGGTTTTATCAGTGTGCTCCATATCACTATATACAAGAAGATGTATAACTTATACCAACTGTACATGTATAATTATATACAGAAGATACCCAGGTTATACCAGCATGCTCCATATCACTATATACAGGAAGATGTATAACGTATACCAGCTGTACATATATAATTATATACAGAAGATACCCAGGTTATACCAGCATGCTCCATGTCACTATATACAAGATGTATAACTTATACCAGCCGTACATATATAATTATATACAGAAGATACCCAGGTTATACCAGCATGCTCCATATCACTCTATACAAGAAGATGTATAACTTATACCAGCTGCACATATATAATTATATACAGAAGATACCCAGGTTATACCAGCATGCTCCATGTCACTATATACAAGATGTATAACTTATACCAGCCGTACATATATAATTATATACAGAAGATACCCAGGTTATACCAGCATGCTCCATATCACTCTATACAAGAAGATGTATAACTTATACCAGCTGTACATATATAATTATATATAGAAGATACCCAGGTTATACCAGCATGCTCCATATTACTATATACAAGAAGATGTATAACTTATACCAGCCGTACATATATAATTATATACAGAAGATACCCAGGTTATACCAGCATGCTCCATATTACTATATACAAGAAGATGTATAACTTATACCAGCCGTACATATATAATTATATACAGAAGATACCCAGGTTATACCAGCATGCTCCATATCACTATATACAAGAGGATGTATAACTTATACCAGCTGTACATATATAATTATATATAGAAGATACCCAGGTTATACCAGCATGCTCCATATCACTGAATACAAGAAGATGTATTACTTATACCAGCTGTACATATATAATTATATATAGAAGATACCCAAGCTATACCAGAATGCACCATATTTCTATATACAAGAAGATGTATAACTTATACCAGCTGTACATATCATATATAATTATATACAGAGGATACCGAGGTTATTCCAGCGTACTCCATATCACTATATACAAGAAGATGTATAACTTATACCAGCTGTACATATATATTTATATACAGAAGATACCCAGGTTATACCAGCATGCTCCATATCACTATATACAAGAAGATGTATAACTTATACCAGCAGTAACATATATAATTATATACAGAAGATACCCAGGTTATACCAACATGCTCCATATCACTATATACAAGAAGATGTATAACTTATACCAGCTGTACATATATAATTATATACAGAAGATACCCAGGTTATACCAACATGCTCCATATCACTATATACAGGAAGATGTGTAACTTATACCAGCTGTACATATATAATTATATACAGAAGATAGCCAGGTTATACCAGCATGCTCCATATCACTATATACAAGAAGATGTATAACTTATACCAGCTGTACATATATAATTATATACAGAAGATGCCCAGGTTATACCAGCATGCTCCATATCACTGTATACAAGAAGATGTATAACTTATACCAGCTGTACATATATAATTATATACAGGAGATACCCAGGTTATATCAGTGTGCTCCATATCATTATATACAAGAAGATGTATAACTTATACCAGCTGTACATGTATAATTATATACAGAAGATACCCAGGTTATACCAGCATGCTCCATATCACTATATATAGGAATATGTATAACGTATACCAGCTGTACATATATAATTATATACAGAATATACCCAGGTTACACCAGCATGCTCCATATCACTATATACAAGAAGATGTATAACTTATACCAGCTGCACATATATAATTATATACAGAAGATACCCAGGTTATATCAGCATGCTCCATATCACTATATACAAGAAGATGTATAACTTATACCAGCTGTACATATATAATTATATACAGAAGATACCCAGGTTATACCAGCATGCTCCATATCACTATATATAAGAAGATGTATAACTTATACCAGCTGTACATATATAATTATATACAGAAGATACCCAGGTTATACCAGCATGCTCCATATCACTATATACAGGAAGATGTATAACTTATACCAGCTGTACATATATAATTATATACAGAAGATACCCAGGTTATACCAGCATGCTCCATATCACTATATACAAGAAGATGTATAACTTATACCAGCTGTACATATATAATTATATATAGAAGATACCCAGGATATACCAGCATGCTCCATATCACTATATACAGGAAGATGTATAACTTATACCAGCTGTACATATATAATTATATATAGAAGATACCCAGGTTATACCAGCATGCTCCATATCACTATATACAAGAAGATGTATAACTTATACCAGCTGTACATATATAATTATATACAGAAGATACCCAGGTTATACCAGTGTGCTCCATATCCCTATATACAAGAAGATATATAACTTATACCAGCTGTACATGTATAATTATATACAGAAGATACCCAGGTTATACCAGCATGCTCCATATCACTATATACAAGAAGATATATAACTTATACCAGCTGTACATATATAATTATATACAGAAGATACCCAGGTTATACCAACATGCTCCATATCACTATATACAAGAAGATGTATAACTTATACCAGCTGTACATATATAATTATATACAGAACATACCCAGGTTATACCAGCATGCTCCATATCACTATATACAAGAAGATGTATAACTTATACCAGCTGTACATATATAATTATATACAGAAGATACCCAGGTTATACCAGCATGCTCCATGTCACTATATACAAGATGTATAACTTATACCAGCCGTACATATATAATTATATACAGAAGATACCCAGGTTATACCAGCATGCTCCATATCACTCTATACAAGAAGATGTATAACTTATACCAGCTGCACATATATAATTATATACAGAAGATACCCAGGTTATACCAGCATGCTCCATATCACTATATACAAGAAGATGTATAACTTATACCAGCTGTACATATATAATTATATACAGAAGATGCCCAGGTTATACCAGCATGCTCCATATCACTATATACAAGAAGATGTATAACTTATACCAGCCGTACATATATAATTATATACAGAAGATACCCAGGTTATACCAGCATGCTCCATATCACTCTATACAAGAAGATGTATAACTTATACCAGCTGTACATATATAATTATATATAGAAGATACCCAGGTTATACCAGCATGCTCCATATCACTATATGCAAGAAGATGTATAACTTATACCAGCTGTACATATATAATTATATACAGAAGATACCCAGGTTATACCAGCATGCTCCATATTACTATATACAAGAAGATGTATAACTTATACCAGCCGTACATATATAATTATATACAGAAGATACCCAGGTTATACCAGCATGCTCCATATCACTATATACAAGAAGATGTATAACTTATACCAGCTGTACATATATAATTATATATAGAAGATACCCAGGTTATACCAGCATGCTCCATATCACTATATACAAGAAGATGTATTACTTATACCAGCTGTACATATATAATTATATATAGAAGATACCCAAGCTATACCAGAATGCACCATATTTCTATATACAAGAAGATGTATAACTTATACCAGCTGTACATATCATATATAATTATATACAGAGGATACCGAGGTTATTCCAGCGTACTCCATATCACTATATACAAGAAGATGTATAACTTATACCAGCTGTACATATATATTTATATACAGAAGATACCCAGGTTATACCAGCATGCTCCATATCACTATATACAAGAAGATGTATAACTTATACCAGCAGTAACATATATAATTATATACAGAAGATACCCAGGTTATACCAACATGCTCCATATCACTATATACAAGAAGATGTATAACTTATACCAGCTGTACATATATAATTATATACAGAAGATACCCAGGTTATACCAACATGCTCCATATCACTATATACAGGAAGATGTGTAACTTATACCAGCTGTACATATATAATTATATACAGAAGATACCCAGGTTATACCAGCATGCTCCATATCACTATATGCAAGAAGATGTATAACTTATACCAGCTGTACATATATAATTATATACAGAAGATGCCCAGGTTATACCAGCATGCTCCATATTATTATATACAAGAAGATGTATAACTTATACCAGCTGTACATATATAATTATATACAGAAGATGCCCAGGTTATACCAGCATGCTCCATATCACTATATACAGGAAGATGTATAACTTATACCAGCTGTACATATATAATTATATACAGAAGATACCCAGGTTATACCAGCATGCTCCATATCACTATATACAGGAAGATGTGTAACTTATACCAGCTGTACATATATAATTATATACAGAAGATACCCAGGTTATACCAGCATGCTCCATATCACTATATGCAAGAAGATGTATAACTTATACCAGCTGTACATATATAATTATATACAGAAGATGCCCAGGTTATACCAGCATGCTCCATATTATTATATACAAGAAGATGTATAACTTATACCAGCTGTACATATATAATTATATACAGAAGATACCCAGGTTATACCAGCATGCTCCATATCACTATATACAAGAAGATGTATAACTTATACCAGCTGTACATATATCATTATATACAGAAGATACTCAGGTTATACCAGTGTGCTCCATATCACTATATACAAGAAGATGTATAACTTATACCAGCTGTACATATATAATTATATACAGAAGATACCCAGGTTATACCAGCATGCTCCATATCACTATATACAAGAAGATGTATAACTTATACCAGCTGTACATATATAATTATATACAGAAGATACCCAGGTTATACCAGCATGCTCCTTATCACTATGTACAAGAAGATGTATAACTTATACCAGCTGTACATATATAATTATATACAGGAGATACCCAGGTTATACCAGCATGCTCCATATCACTATATACAAGAAGATGTATAACTTATACCAGCTGTACATACATAATTATATACAGAAGATACCCAGGTTATACCAGCATTCTCCATATCACTATATACAGGAAGATGTATAACTTATACCAGCTGTACATATATAATTATATACAGAAGATACCCAGGTTACACCAGCATGCTCCATATCACTATATATAGGAAGATGTATAACTTATACCAGCTGTACATATATAATTATATACAGGAGATACCCAGGTTATACCAGCATGCTTCATATCACTATATACAGGAAGATGTATAACATACCAGCTGTAAATATATAATTATATACAGAAGATACCCAGGTTATACCAGCATGCTCCATATCACTATATACAAGAAGATGTATAACGTATACCAGCTGTACATATATAATTATATACAGAAGATCCCCTAGTTATACCAGCATGCTCCATATGACTATATACAGGAAGATATATAAGTTATACCAGGTGTACATATATAATTATATACAGAAGATACCCAGGTTATACCAGCATGCTCCATATCACTATATACAAGAAGATGTATAACTTATACCAGCTGTACATATATAATTATATACAGGAGATACCCAGGTTTTATCAGTGTGCTCCATATCACTATATACAAGAAGATGTATAACTTATACCAACTGTACATGTATAATTATATACAGAAGATACCCAGGTTATACCAGCATGCTCCATATCACTATATACAGGAAGATGTATAACGTATACCAGCTGTACATATATAATTATATACAGAAGATACCCAGGTTATACCAGCATGCTCCATGTCACTATATACAAGATGTATAACTTATACCAGCCGTACATATATAATTATATACAGAAGATACCCAGGTTATACCAGCATGCTCCATATCACTCTATACAAGAAGATGTATAACTTATACCAGCTGCACATATATAATTATATACAGAAGATACCCAGGTTATACCAGCATGCTCCATATCACTATATACAAGAAGATGTATAACTTATACCAGCTGTACATATATAATTATATACAGAAGATGCCCAGGTTATACCAGCATGCTCCATATCACTATATACAAGAAGATGTATAACTTATACCAGCCGTACATATATAATTATATACAGAAGATACCCAGGTTATACCAGCATGCTCCATATCACTCTATACAAGAAGATGTATAACTTATACCAGCTGTACATATATAATTATATATAGAAGATACCCAGGTTATACCAGCATGCTCCATATCACTATATACAAGAAGATGTATTACTTATACCAGCTGTACATATATAATTATATATAGAAGATACCCAAGCTATACCAGAATGCACCATATTTCTATATACAAGAAGATGTATAACTTATACCAGCTGTACATATCATATATAATTATATACAGAGGATACCGAGGTTATTCCAGCGTACTCCATATCACTATATACAAGAAGATGTATAACTTATACCAGCTGTACATATATATTTATATACAGAAGATACCCAGGTTATACCAGCATGCTCCATATCACTATATACAAGAAGATGTATAACTTATACCAGCAGTAACATATATAATTATATACAGAAGATACCCAGGTTATACCAACATGCTCCATATCACTATATACAAGAAGATGTATAACTTATACCAGCTGTACATATATAATTATATACAGAAGATACCCAGGTTATACCAACATGCTCCATATCACTATATACAGGAAGATGTGTAACTTATACCAGCTGTACATATATAATTATATACAGAAGATACCCAGGTTATACCAGCATGCTCCATATCACTATATGCAAGAAGATGTATAACTTATACCAGCTGTACATATATAATTATATACAGAAGATGCCCAGGTTATACCAGCATGCTCCATATTATTATATACAAGAAGATGTATAACTTATACCAGCTGTACATATATAATTATATACAGAAGATGCCCAGGTTATACCAGCATGCTCCATATCACTATATACAGGAAGATGTATAACTTATACCAGCTGTACATATATAATTATATACAGAAGATACCCAGGTTATACCAGCATGCTCCATATCACTATATACAGGAAGATGTGTAACTTATACCAGCTGTACATATATAATTATATACAGAAGATACCCAGGTTATACCAGCATGCTCCATATCACTATATGCAAGAAGATGTATAACTTATACCAGCTGTACATATATAATTATATACAGAAGATGCCCAGGTTATACCAGCATGCTCCATATTATTATATACAAGAAGATGTATAACTTATACCAGCTGTACATATATAATTATATACAGAAGATACCCAGGTTATACCAGCATGCTCCATATCACTATATACAAGAAGATGTATAACTTATACCAGCTGTACATATATCATTATATACAGAAGATACTCAGGTTATACCAGTGTGCTCCATATCACTATATACAAGAAGATGTATAACTTATACCAGCTGTACATATATAATTATATACAGAAGATACCCAGGTTATACCAGCATGCTCCATATCACTATATACAAGAAGATGTATAACTTATACCAGCTGTACATATATAATTATATACAGAAGATACCCAGGTTATACCAGCATGCTCCTTATCACTATGTACAAGAAGATGTATAACTTATACCAGCTGTACATATATAATTATATACAGGAGATACCCAGGTTATACCAGCATGCTCCATATCACTATATACAAGAAGATGTATAACTTATACCAGCTGTACATACATAATTATATACAGAAGATACCCAGGTTATACCAGCATTCTCCATATCACTATATACAGGAAGATGTATAACTTATACCAGCTGTACATATATAATTATATACAGAAGATACCCAGGTTACACCAGCATGCTCCATATCACTATATATAGGAAGATGTATAACTTATACCAGCTGTACATATATAATTATATACAGGAGATACCCAGGTTATACCAGCATGCTTCATATCACTATATACAGGAAGATGTATAACATACCAGCTGTAAATATATAATTATATACAGAAGATACCCAGGTTATACCAGCATGCTCCATATCACTATATACAAGAAGATGTATAACGTATACCAGCTGTACATATATAATTATATACAGAAGATCCCCTAGTTATACCAGCATGCTCCATATGACTATATACAGGAAGATATATAAGTTATACCAGGTGTACATATATAATTATATACAGAAGATACCCAGGTTATACCAGCATGCTCCATATCACTATATACAAGAAGATGTATAACTTATACCAGCTGTACATATATAATTATATACAGGAGATACCCAGGTTTTATCAGTGTGCTCCATATCACTATATACAAGAAGATGTATAACTTATACCAACTGTACATGTATAATTATATACAGAAGATACCCAGGTTATACCAGCATGCTCCATATCACTATATACAGGAAGATGTATAACGTATACCAGCTGTACATATATAATTATATACAGAAGATACCCAGGTTATACCAGCATGCTCCATGTCACTATATACAAGATGTATAACTTATACCAGCCGTACATATATAATTATATACAGAAGATACCCAGGTTATACCAGCATGCTCCATATCACTCTATACAAGAAGATGTATAACTTATACCAGCTGCACATATATAATTATATACAGAAGATACCCAGGTTATACCAGCATGCTCCATATCACTATATACAAGAAGATGTATAACTTATACCAGCTGTACATATATAATTATATACAGAAGATGCCCAGGTTATACCAGCATGCTCCATATCACTATATACAAGAAGATGTATAACTTATACCAGCCGTACATATATAATTATATACAGAAGATACCCAGGTTATACCAGCATGCTCCATATCACTCTATACAAGAAGATGTATAACTTATACCAGCTGTACATATATAATTATATATAGAAGATACCCAGGTTATACCAGCATGCTCCATATCACTATATGCAAGAAGATGTATAACTTATACCAGCTGTACATATATAATTATATACAGAAGATACCCAGGTTATACCAGCATGCTCCATATTACTATATACAAGAAGATGTATAACTTATACCAGCCGTACATATATAATTATATACAGAAGATACCCAGGTTATACCAGCATGCTCCATATCACTATATACAAGAAGATGTATAACTTATACCAGCTGTACATATATAATTATATATAGAAGATACCCAGGTTATACCAGCATGCTCCATGTCACTATATACAAGAAGATGTATTACTTATACCAGCTGTACATATATAATTATATATAGAAGATACCCAAGCTATACCGGAATGCACCATATTTCTATATACAAGAAGATGTATAACTTATACCAGCTGTACATATCATATATAATTATATACAGAGGATACCGAGGTTATTCCAGCGTACTCCATATCACTATATACAAGAAGATGTATAACTTATACCAGCTGTACATATATATTTATATACAGAAGATACCCAGGTTATACCAGCATGCTCCATATCACTATATACAAGAAGATGTATAACTTATACCAGCAGTAACATATATAATTATATACAGAAGATACCCAGGTTATACCAACATGCTCCATATCACTATATACAAGAAGATGTATAACTTATACCAGCTGTACATATATAATTATATACAGAAGATACCCAGGTTATACCAACATGCTCCATATCACTATATACAGGAAGATGTGTAACTTATACCAGCTGTACATATATAATTATATACAGAAGATACCCAGGTTATACCAGCATGCTCCATATCACTATATGCAAGAAGATGTATAACTTATACCAGCTGTACATATATAATTATATACAGAAGATGCCCAGGTTATACCAGCATGCTCCATATTATTATATACAAGAAGATGTATAACTTATACCAGCTGTACATATATAATTATATACAGAAGATGCCCAGGTTATACCAGCATGCTCCATATCACTATATACAGGAAGATGTATAACTTATACCAGCTGTACATATATAATTATATACAGAAGATACCCAGGTTATACCAGCATGCTCCATATCACTATATACAGGAAGATGTGTAACTTATACCAGCTGTACATATATAATTATATACAGAAGATACCCAGGTTATACCAGCATGCTCCATATCACTATATGCAAGAAGATGTATAACTTATACCAGCTGTACATATATAATTATATACAGAAGATGCCCAGGTTATACCAGCATGCTCCATATTATTATATACAAGAAGATGTATAACTTATACCAGCTGTACATATATAATTATATACAGAAGATACCCAGGTTATACCAGCATGCTCCATATCACTATATACAAGAAGATGTATAACTTATACCAGCTGTACATATATCATTATATACAGAAGATACCCAGGTTATACCAGTGTGCTCCATATCACTATATACAAGAAGATGTATAACTTATACCAGCTGTACATATATAATTATATACAGAAGATACCCAGGTTATACCAGCATGCTCCATATCACTATATACAAGAAGATGTATAACTTATACCAGCTGTACATATATAATTATATACAGAAGATACCCAGGTTATACCAGCATGCTCCTTATCACTATGTACAAGAAGATGTATAACTTATACCAGCTGTACATATATAATTATATACAGGAGATACCCAGGTTATACCAGCATGCTCCATATCACTATATACAAGAAGATGTATAACTTATACCAGCTGTACATACATAATTATATACAGAAGATACCCAGGTTTATACCAGCATTCTCCATATCACTATATACAGGAAGATGTATAACTTATACCAGCTGTACATATATAATTATATACAGAAGATACCCAGGTTACACCAGCATGCTCCATATCACTATATATAGGAAGATGTTATAACTTATACCAGCTGTACATATATAATTATATACAGGAGATACCCAGGTTATACCAGCATGCTTCATATCACTATATACAGGAAGATGTATAACATACCAGCTGTAAATATATAATTATATACAGAAGATACCCAGGTTATACCAGCATGCTCCATATCACTATATACAAGAAGATGTATAACGTATACCAGCTGTACATATATAATTATATACAGAAGATCCCCTAGTTATACCAGCATGCTCCATATGACTATATACAGGAAGATGTATAAGTTATACCAGGTGTACATATATAATTATATACAGAAGATACCCAGGTTATACCAGCATGCTCCATATCACTATATACAAGAAGATGTATAACTTATACCAGCTGTACATATATAATTATATACAGGAGATACCCAGGTTTTATCAGTGTGCTCCATATCACTATATACAAGAAGATGTATAACTTATACCAACTGCACATGTATAATTATATACAGAAGATACCCAGGTTATACCAGCATGCTCCATATCACTATATACAGGAAGATGTATAACGTATACCAGCTGTACATATATAATTATATACAGAAGATACCCAGGTTATACCAGCATGCTCCATATCACTATATACAAGAAGATGTATAACTTATACCAGCTGTACATATATAATTATATATAGAAGATACCCAGGTTATACCAGCATGCTCCATATCACTATATACAAGAAGATGTATAACTTATACCAGCTGTACATATATAATTATATATAGAAGATACCCAGGTTATACCAGCATGCCTCCATATCACTATATACAGGAAGATGTATAACTTATACCAGCTGTACATATATAATTATATATAGAAGATACCCAGGTTATACCAGCATGCTCCATATCACTATAAACAAGAAGATGTATAACTTATACCAGCTGTACATATATAATTATATACAGAAGATACCCAGGTTATACCAGTGTGCTCCATATCCCTATATACAAGAAGATATATAACTTATACCAGCTGTACATGTATAATTATATACAGAAGATACCCAGGTTATACCACCATGCTCCATATCACTATATACAAGAAGATATATAACTTATACCAGCTGTACATATATAATTATATACAGAAGATACCCAGGTTATACCAACATGCTCCATATCACTATATACAAGAAGATGTATAACTTATACCAGCTGTACATATATAATTATATACAGAACATACCCAGGTTATACCAGCATGCTCCATATCACTATATACAAGAAGATGTATAACTTATACCAGCTGTACATATATAATTATATACAGAAGATACCCAGGTTATACCAGCATGCTCCATGTCACTATATACAAGATGTATAACTTATACCAGCCGTACATATATAATTATATACAGAAGATACCCAGGTTATACCAGCATGCTCCATATCACTCTATACAAGAAGATGTATAACTTATACCAGCTGTACATATATAATTATATACAGAAGATGCCCAGGTTACACCAGCATGCTCTATATCACTATATACATGACGATGTATAACTTATACCAGCTGTACATATATAATTATATACAGAAGATACCCAGGTTATACCAGCATGCTCCATGTCACTATATACAAGATGTATAACTTATACCAGCCGTACATATATAATTATATACAGAAGATACCCAGGTTATACCAGCATGCTCCATATCACTCTATACAAGAAGATGTATAACTTATACCAGCTGTACATATATAATTATATATAGAAGATACCCAGGTTATACCAGCATGCTCCATATCACTATATGCAAGAAGATGTATAACTTATACCAGCTGTACATATATAATTATATACAGAAGATACCCAGGTTATACCAGCATGCTCCATATTACTATATACAAGAAGATGTATAACTTATACCAGCCGTACATATATAATTATATACAGAAGATACCCAGGTTATACCAGCATGCTCCATATCACTATATACAAGAAGATGTATAACTTATACCAGCTGTACATATATAATTATATATAGAAGATACCCAGGTTATACCAGCATGCTCCATATCACTATATACAAGAAGATGTATTACTTATACCAGCTGTACATATATAATTATATATAGAAGATACCCAAGCTATACCAGAATGCACCATATTTCTATATACAAGAAGATGTATAACTTATACCAGCTGTACATATCATATATAATTATATACAGAGGATACCGAGGTTATTCCAGCGTACTCCATATCACTATATACAAGAAGATGTATAACTTATACCAGCTGTACATATATATTTATATACAGAAGATACCCAGGTTATACCAGCATGCTCCATATTATTATATACAAGAAGATGTATAACTTATACCAGCAGTAACATATATAATTATATACAGAAGATACCCAGGTTATACCAACATGCTCCATATCACTATATACAAGAAGATGTATAACTTATACCAGCTGTACATATATAATTATATACAGAAGATACCCAGGTTATACCAACATGCTCCATATCACTATATACAGGAAGATGTGTAACTTATACCAGCTGTACATATATAATTATATACAGAAGATACCCAGGTTATACCAGCATGCTCCATATCACTATATGCAAGAAGATGTATAACTTATACCAGCTGTACATATATAATTATATACAGAAGATGCCCAGGTTATACCAGCATGCTCCATATTATTATATACAAGAAGATGTATAACTTATACCAGCTGTACATATATAATTATATACAGAAGATGCCCAGGTTATACCAGCATGCTCCATATCACTATATACAGGAAGATGTATAACTTATACCAGCTGTACATATATAATTATATACAGAAGATACCCAGGTTATACCAGCATGCTCCATATCACTATATACAGGAAGATGTGTAACTTATACCAGCTGTACATATATAATTATATACAGAAGATACCCAGGTTATACCAGCATGCTCCATATCACTATATGCAAGAAGATGTATAACTTATACCAGCTGTACATATATAATTATATACAGAAGATGCCCAGGTTATACCAGCATGCTCCATATCATTATATACAAGAAGATGTATAACTTATACCAGCTGTACATATATAATTATATACAGAAGATACCCAGGTTATACCAGCATGCTCCATATCACTATATACAAGAAGATGTATAACTTATACCAGCTGTACATATATCATTATATACAGAAGATACCCAGGTTATACCAGTGTGCTCCATATCACTATATACAAGAAGATGTATAACTTATACCAGCTGTACATATATAATTATATACAGAAGATACCCAGGTTATACCAGCATGCTCCATATCACTATATACAAGAAGATGTATAACTTATACCAGCTGTACATATATAATTATATACAGAAGATACCCAGGTTATACCAGCATGCTCCTTATCACTATGTACAAGAAGATGTATAACTTATACCAGCTGTACATATATAATTATATACAGGAGATACCCAGGTTATACCAGCATGCTCCATATCACTATATACAAGAAGATGTATAACTTATACCAGCTGTACATACATAATTATATACAGAAGATACCCAGGTTATACCAGCATTCTCCATATCACTATATACAGGAAGATGTATAACTTATACCAGCTGTACATATATAATTATATACAGAAGATACCCAGGTTACACCAGCATGCTCCATATCACTATATATAGGAAGATGTATAACTTATACCAGCTGTACATATATAATTATATACAGGAGATACCCAGGTTATACCAGCATGCTTCATATCACTATATACAGGAAGATGTATAACATACCAGCTGTAAATATATAATTATATACAGAAGATACCCAGGTTATACCAGCATGCTCCATATCACTATATACAAGAAGATGTATAACGTATACCAGCTGTACATATATAATTATATACAGAAGATCCCCTAGTTATACCAGCATGCTCCATATCACTATATACAGGAAGATGTATAAGTTATACCAGGTGTACATATATAATTATATACAGAAGATACCCAGGTTATACCAGCATGCTCCATATCACTATATACAGGAAGATGTATAACTTATACCAGCTGTACATATATAGTTATATACAGAAGATACCCAGGTTATACCAGCATGCTCCATATCACTATATACAAGAAGATGTATAACTTATACCAGCTGTACATATATAATTATATACAGAAGATACCCAGGTTATACCAGCATGCTCCATATCACTATATACAGGAAGATGTATAACTTATACCAGCTGTACATATATAATTATATACAGAACATACCCAGGTTATACCAGCATGCTCCATATCACTATATACAAGAAGATGTATAACTTATACCAGCTGTACATATATAGTTATATACAGAAGATACCCAGGTTATACCAGCATGCTCCATATCACTATATACAGGAAGATGTATAACTTATACCAGCTGTACATATATAATTATATACAGAACATACCCAGGTTATACCAGCATGCTCCATATCACTATATACAAGAAGATGTATAACTTATACCAGCTGTACATATATAATTATATACAGAACATACCCAGGTTATACCAGCATGCTCCATATCACTATATACAGGAAGATGTATAACTTATACCAGCTGTACATATATAATTATATACAAAACATACCCAGGTTATACCAGCATGCTCCATATCACTATATACAAGAAGATGTATAACTTATACCAGCTGTACATATATAATGATATATACAGAAGATACCCAGGTTATACCAGCATGCTCCATGTCACTATATACAAGATGTATAACTTATACCAGCCGTACATATATAATTATATACAGAAGATACCCAGGTTATACCAGCATGCTCCATATCACTCTATACAAGAAGATGTATAACTTATACCAGCTGTACATATATAATTATATACAGAAGATGCCCAGGTTACACCAGCATGCTCTATATCACTATATACATGACGATGTATAACTTATACCAGCTGTACATATATAATTATATACAGAAGATACCCAGGTTATACCAGCATGCTCCATGTCACTATATACAAGATGTATAACTTATACCAGCCGTACATATATAATTATATACAGAAGATACCCAGGTTATACCAGCATGCTCCATATCACTCTATACAAGAAGATGTATAACTTATACCAGCTGTACATATATAATTATATATAGAAGATACCCAGGTTATACCAGCATGCTCCATATCACTATATGCAAGAAGATGTATAACTTATACCAGCTGTACATATATAATTATATACAGAAGATACCCAGGTTATACCAGCATGCTCCATATTACTATATACAAGAAGATGTATAACTTATACCAGCCGTACATATATAATTATATACAGAAGATACCCAGGTTATACCAGCATGCTCCATATCACTATATACAAGAAGATGTATAACTTATACCAGCTGTACATATATAATTATATATAGAAGATACCCAGGTTATACCAGCATGCTCCATATCACTATATACAAGAAGATGTATTACTTATACCAGCTGTACATATATAATTATATATAGAAGATACCCAAGCTATACCAGAATGCACCATATTTCTATATACAAGAAGATGTATAACTTATACCAGCTGTACATATATAATTATATACAGAAGATGCCCAGGTTATACCAGCATGCTCCATATCCCTATATACAAGAAGATGTATAACTTATACCAGCTGTACATATATATTTATATACAGAAGATACCCAGGTTATACCAGCATGCTCCATATCACTATATACAAGAAGATGTATAACTTATACCAGCAGTAACATATATAATTATATACAGAAGATACCCAGGTTATACCAACATGCTCCATATCACTATATACAAGAAGATGTATAACTTATACCAGCTGTACATATATAATTATATACAGAAGATACCCAGGTTATACCAACATGCTCCATATCACTATATACAGGAAGATGTGTAACTTATACCAGCTGTACATATATAATTATATACAGAAGATACCCAGGTTATACCAGCATGCTCCATATCACTATATGCAAGAAGATGTATAACTTATACCAGCTGTACATATAGAATTATATACAGAAGATGCCCAGGTTATACCAGCATGCTCCATATTATTATATACAAGAAGATGTATAACTTATACCAGCTGTACATATATAATTATATACAGAAGATGCCCAGGTTATACCAGCATGCTCCATATCACTATATACAGGAAGATGTATAACTTATACCAGCTGTACATATATAATTATATACAGAAGATACCCAGGTTATACCAGCATGCTCCATATCACTATATACAGGAAGATGTGTAACTTATACCAGCTGTACATATATAATTATATACAGAAGATACCCAGGTTATACCAGCATGCTCCATATCACTATATGCAAGAAGATGTATAACTTATACCAGCTGTACATATATAATTATATACAGAAGATGCCCAGGTTATACCAGCATGCTCCATATTATTATATACAAGAAGATGTATAACTTATACCAGCTGTACATATATAATTATATACAGAAGATACCCAGGTTATACCAGCATGCTCCATATCACTATATACAAGAAGATGTATAACTTATACCAGCTGTACATATATCATTATATACAGAAGATACCCAGGTTATACCAGTGTGCTCCATATCACTATATACAAGAAGATGTATAACTTATACCAGCTGTACATATATAATTATATACAGAAGATACCCAGGTTATACCAGCATGCTCCATATCACTATATACAAGAAGATGTATAACTTATACCAGCTGTACATATATAATTATATACAGAAGATACCCAGGTTATACCAGCATGCTCCTTATCACTATGTACAAGAAGATGTATAACTTATACCAGCTGTACATATATAATTATATACAGGAGATACCCAGGTTATACCAGCATGCTCCATATCACTATATACAAGAAGATGTATAACTTATACCAGCTGTACATACATAATTATATACAGAAGATACCCAGGTTATACCAGCATTCTCCATATCACTATATACAGGAAGATGTATAACTTATACCAGCTGTACATATATAATTATATACAGAAGATACCCAGGTTACACCAGCATGCTCCATATCACTATATATAGGAAGATGTATAACTTATACCAGCTGTACATATATAATTATATACAGGAGATACCCAGGTTATACCAGCATGCTTCATATCACTATATACAGGAAGATGTATAACATACCAGCTGTAAATATATAATTATATACAGAAGATACCCAGGTTATACCAGCATGCTCCATATCACTATATACAAGAAGATGTATAACGTATACCAGCTGTACATATATAATTATATACAGAAGATCCCCTAGTTATACCAGCATGCTCCATATCACTATATACAGGAAGATGTATAAGTTATACCAGGTGTACATATATAATTATATACAGAAGATACCCAGGTTATACCAGCATGCTCCATATCACTATATACAGGAAGATGTATAACTTATACCAGCTGTACATATATAGTTATATACAGAAGATACCCAGGTTATACCAGCATGCTCCATATCACTATATACAGGAAGATGTATAACTTATACCAGCTGTACATATATAATTATATACAGAAGATACCGAGGTTATACCAGCATGCTCCATATTACTATATACAAGAAGATGTATAACTTATACCAGCTGTACATATATAATTATATACAGTAGATACCCAGGTTATACCAGCATGCTCCATATCACTATATACAAGAAGAAGTATAACTTATACCAGCTGTACATATATAATTATATACAGAAGATACCCAGGTTATACCAGCATGCTCCATATCACTATATACAGGAAGATGTGTAACTTATACCAGCTGTACATATATAATTATATACAGGAGATACCCAGGTTATACCAGTGTGCTCCATATCACTATATACAGGAAGATGTATAACTTATACCAGCTGTACATATATAATTATATACAGAAGATACCCAGGTTATACCAGCATGTTCCATATCACTATATACAAGAAGATGTATAACTTATACCAGCTGTACATATATAATTATATACAGAATATACCCAGGTTACACCAGCATGCTTCATATCACTATATACAAGAAAATGTATAACTTATACCAGCTGTACATATATAATTATATACAGAAGATACCCAGGTTATACCAGCATGCTCCATATCACTATATATAGGAAGATGTATAACTTATACCAGCTGTACATATATAATTATATACAGAATATACCCAGGTTACACCAGCATGCTCCATATCACTATATACAGGAAGATGTATAACTTATACCAGCTGCACATATATAATTATATACAGAAGATACCCAGGTTATACCAGCATGCTCCATATCACTATATACAAGAAGATGTATAACTTATACCAGCTGTACATATATAATTATATACAGGAGATACCCAGGTTATACCAGCGTGCTCCATATCACTATATACAAGATGTATAACTTATACCAGCTGTACAAATATAATTATATACAGAAGATACCCAGGTTATACCAGCATGCTCCATATCACTATATACAAGAAGATGTATAGCTTATACCAGCTGTACATATATAATTATATACAGAAGATACCCAGGATATACCAGCATGCTCCATATCACTATATACAAGAAGATGTATAACTTATACCAGCTGTACATATATAATTATATACAGAAGATACCCAGGTTATACCAGCATGCTCCATATCACTATATACAAGAAGATGTATAACTTATACCAGCTGTACATATATAATTATATACAGAAGATGCCCAGGTTATACCAGCATGCTCCATATCACTATATACAAGAAGATGTATTACTTATACCAGCTGTACATATATAATTATATACAGAAGATACCCAGGTTATACCAGCATGCTCCATATCACTATATACAAGAAGATGTATAACTTATACCAGCTGTACATATATAATTATATACAGAAGATGCCCAGGTTATACCAGCATGCTCCATATCACTATATATAAGAAGATGTATAACTTATACCAGCTGTACATATATAATTATATACAGAATATACCCGGGTTATACCAGCATGCTCCATATCACTATATACAAGAAGATGTATAACTTATACCAGCTGTACATATATAATTATATATAGAAGATACCCAGGTTATACCAGCATGCTCCATATCACTATATACAGGAAGATGTATAACTTATACCAGCTGTACATATATAATTATACACAGAAGATACCCAGGTTATACCAGCATGCTCCATATCACTATATACAAGAAGATGTATAACTTATACCAGCTGTACATATATAATTATATACAGAAGATACCCAGGTTATACCAGCATGCTCCATATCACTATATACAAGAAGATGTATAACTTATACCAGCTGTACATATATAATTATATACAGAAGATGCCCAGGTTATACCATCATGCTCCATATCACTATATACAAGAAGATGTATAACTTATACCAGCTGTACATATATAATTATATACAGAAGATACCCAGGTTATACCAGCATGCTCCATATCACTATATACAAGAAGATGTATAACTTATACCAGCTGCACATATATAATTATATACAGAAGATACCCAGGTTATACCAGCATGCTCCATATCACTATATACAAGAAGATGTATAACTTATACCAGCTGTACATATATAATTATATACAGGAGATACCCAGGTTATACCAGCGTGCTCCATATCACTATATACAAGATGTATAACTTATACCAGCTGTACATATATAATTATATACAGAAGATACCCAGGTTATACCAGCATGCTCTATATCACTATATACAAGAAGATGTATAACTTATACCAGCTGTACATATATAATTATATACAGAAGATACCCAGGATATACCAGCATGCTCCATATCACTATATACAAGAAGATGTATAACTTATACCAGCTGTACATATATAATTATATACAGAAGATACCCAGGTTATACCAGCATGCTCCATATCACTATATACAAGAAGATGTATAACTTATACCAGCTGTACATATATAATTATATACAGAAGATGCCCAGGTTATACCAGCATGCTCCATATCACTATATACAAGAAGATACTTATACCAGCTGTACATATATAATTATATACAGAAGATACCCAGGTTATACCAGCATGCTCCATATCACTATATACAAGAAGATGTATAACTTATACCAGCTGTACATATATAATTATATACAGAAGATGCCCAGGTTATACCAGCATGCTCCATATCACTATATACAAGAAGATGTATAACTTATACCAGCTGTACATATATAATTATATACAGGAGATACCCAGGTTATACCAGCATGCTCCATATCACTATATACAAGAAGATGTATAACTTATACCAGCTGTACATATATAATTATATACAGAAGATACCCAGGTTATACCAGCTGTACATATATAATTATATACAGAAGATACCCAGGTTATACCAGCATGCTCCATATCACTATATACAGGAAGATGTATAACTTATACCAGCTGTACATATATATTTATATACAGAAGATACCCAGGTTATACCAGCATGCTCCATATCACTATATACAAGAATAATGTGGAGTTGTAAGACAGGGTTATAGAAGATATACAGTCAAGTTTTGAGAATAACACAAGTTTTCACAAAGTTTACTGCTTCAGTTTTTATAGAGACATTTGGCAGTAACTCTATATTGTTATGGAGAATGATTAGATGAATTATAAATTGACTTTTATTGTAAATTCTTTCCTTGTCATGAAAATTAACTTAGTCACAATCCCCCCATTTCCACTGCATTTCAGCCCGGCCACAACATGTCCTGCTGACATAATTTCAGTGATTGTCTCGTTATCTCAGGAGAAGGTGTGAACGAGGACAAGGCGGCTGATATCACTCTGTCATGCTGATCATGCATTAGAAGAGCAGACTGTTTTTTTTTTTAAATGGGGATGGTTTTTGAAATCATTGTCTTCTACTGTTAACCATGATTACCTCCAAGGAAACACATGCAGTCCTCATTGCTTTGCATTAAAAGGGCTTTACAGGCTTGGACATTGCTGCTTGTAACATTGCCCCTAAATCAACCATTTTTTGGATCATCAAGAACTTCAAGGACAGAGGTTCAATTGCTGAGAAGAAACTTGGGGACGCCCAAGAAATTCCAGCAAGTGCGAGGACCGTCTCCTAAATAGGATTCAGCCACGGGTCGGGACAACAGCAGTGTAGAGTGTGCTCAGGAATGGCAGCAGGCAGGTGTCAGTTCATCTGACCGTACAGTGAGGTGAAGGATTTTGGAGGCCGGCCTGGTGTCAAGACGAGCAGCAAAGAAGCCGCTTCTCTCCAAGAAAAACATCAAGGACAGACTTATATTCTGCAGGATGTACAGGGACTGCAGAAGACTGGGGTAACGTGACCCTCTGATGAAGACTCGGGCGTTACTAAACTAGTCACATATGAAAGTCTGATATCAAGGTCACATGTCAGGGGTCAGAGTCAGGTATCAATGTCAGGGTCACATATCAGAGTCAGGGGTCATGGTCACATGTCAGATGTCATGGGTCAGAGTCAGGATTCAATGTCAGGGTCAGATGTCCAGGTCACATGTCAGTGGACAGGTATCAGGGTCACATGCCAGGGGTCAGGGTCATGTGCAGGGTCACATGTCAGGGTCACGGGTCAGGGTCACTTGTCAGGGTCACATGTCAGGGTCTCGTGTCAGGGGTCAGGATCACATGTCAGGGGTCAGGGTCACATGTCAGGGTCATGTGTCAGGGTCACATGTCAGGGGTCAGGGTCACTTGTCAGAGGTCAGGGTCACATGTCAGGGGTCAGGGTCACGTGTCAGGGGTCAGGATCACATGTCAGGGTCACATGTCAGGGGTCAGGGTCATGTGTCAGGGTCACATGTCAGGGGTCAGGGTCACTTGTCAGAGGTCAGGGTCATGTGTCAGGGGTCAGGGTCACGTGTCAGGGGTCACGTGTCAGGGGTCAGGGTCACATGTCTGGGGTCAGGGTCACATGTCTAAGGTCAGGGGTCAGGGTCACATGTCAGGGTGAGTAATTTGCCTCTGTCTTATGTTAATGTGATGTTGGACTGTGACGTGTGGGGCTGTCGCACTGCTATGGGGGCTGTAGACTGAGCACATTGTGGTTTTTGGTGCTTTGCTTCTTTTTCCTTGTTGCAGCATTAGGACTTTCTCGGCTCTGTTCATTCTTTTGTCTCTTCTGCATTTTTTTTATTTGAGGAACTTCCCAGAACAAAAGAATAAATTATTGATTTAGAGAAATGTTTCGTAATCTCCGGTGCGGAGGACGCCAGGTGCTGAGAATTCTTTGCAGAGTCAATCACTATTGATAATCCAATGTTCCGGGGCTCAATACAGATCACGTGACCCAGACCACAAAATCGTGAGCGCCGGAGCCGGCTGGTAACACAACCACAACGACATCTGCCCCGAGTTAAGTGAAACCGGATCCTGGAAACTCCATCACAGCCGGATAATATTCCACCAGTTCTGTACAGAAGAGAGGGTTTAGTGATACCGTCCCGTGGAGCGACCGATCCCGTCCATACACAGACCTCACAGCGAGACGACATACACCGTATGCAGGACTACAGCCCAGGATGTCTCCGGCTCAGAGGATGATGAGGATCACAGTCCTGATCTTACACATAACAACGTTAACACCGGTGAAAGGTAAGGAACGCGCTCAGCTCTGGAGGCAGCGCAAGAAATAACGGGACGGGTTTGTAGATTGCGCTTCGGTAAGATGCAAAATATATTGTTATATAATGAATGAAAAATGAAATAATAGAAAAAATAGAAAGAAAAAAAAATATGAATAAATCTATTTAAAAAATAAAGGTGTCAGATCCTTGTCCTCCCGGCACTCGTCTGTTTCTATATCACTCCTCTGATATTATTATTTATAAGGCATCATGATATGCAGTGGCGCGGTACAATGCAGCGAGCAACAAGGTAACGAACACAATGCAATTATAATCACATATGAAAGAATACAAAAGGGATGTTATAAGAGAGTCCCGGCCATAGGAGCTGACAATCTAAGTGACATAGACGTGAGGTTAGAAAATAATAAATACACCAAGAATTTCTCTTAAAGGGCAATACCACCCCTAAAATATTCATACAGGGAGGCCACCCGTATTCCTTCATATATAAAGCGTCAGATGATCCAGAAATATAGAACAAAGGCGATTGTCAGCTCTGTGGCCAATATCTGTGTGGTTCATGTGTGTGTCTGGAAAGTACATAGGTGGAGCAGCAACCGAACATTAGGGAATAAGGAACATAAGGAAAGTGTTTATTAAAATAAAGTTGATTTCCGTGGTGGGGTGAAGGATGAGATGATGGGGGGACCACACAAGCCCCCAACGATGCATGTCCTAAATAATACGTAAAATGTGAAAGGAACAGAAAAAGGAAAGAAGAGGAAACCGGCGCTGCTCTGAAAGTATATAGGTATATAGGTGTATAGGTATATATGCGTATAGGTATATAGGTGTATATGTATATAGCTGTATAGGTATATAGGCGTATAGTTATATAGGTGTATAGGTATATAGGTGTACAGGTATATATATGTATAGGTATATAGATGTGTAGGTATATAGGTGTATAGGTATATAGGTGTATAGGTATATAGGTGTATAGGTATATAGGTGTGTGTGTGTGTGTGTGTGTGTGTGTGTGTGTGTGTGTGTGTGTGTGTGTGTGTGTGTGTGTGTGTGTGTGTGTGTGTGTATATATATATATATATATATATAGGTGTATAGGTATATAGTGGTATAGGTGTATAGGTGTATAGGTCTATAGGTGTGTAGGAATATAGGTGTATAGGTATATAGGTGTGTGTGTGTGTGTGTGTGTGTGTGTGTGTGTGTGTGTGTGTGTGTGTGTGTGTATATATATATATAGGTGTATAGGTATATAGTGGTATAGGTGTATAGGTCTATAGGTGTATAGGTCTATAGGTGTGTAGGAATATAGGTGTATAGGTATATAGGTGTATAGGTATATAGGTGTATAGGTATATAGGTGACGGTGCATAGTCAGCTGCTTCACACGCCTAGTTTTGCTGTGCACGTACAGGAACAACGCTACTGCTTTGCATTGATATCAGTGACGGTCCTTCTCTAGATGCCGGCTGCCGCCCGCTGCCTTCCCTTGGGTGGAATCCCCTGTGCCCGGGGGGGAGAATCATTGGATAGGAGAAGAAGTGCAGCATTCGGGACACGGCGCCGGGCCGGTAATTATTCCTGAAGAAGTCTATTTTGGTCTTCCTCCGGCTTATAAACCTGAGGACGGGACCTGTCCGGTCCTGAAACGCGCCGCGTGTGACAATAAAACGTACACCTAAGAAAGATAGGAATAATTACCGGCCCGGCGCCGTGTCCCGAATGCTGCACTTCTTCTCCTATCTATTGATTAAATAATATGTGATTAATCATGATAACATATAATAATCCCGAACTCCGGGATCAATAGGATCCATCAAATGCAGAACACTTCAATATTCTGCTGCAATATGGCACCTACAGAAGACCCCACTGTACTTCCATATGCCTATATCCCACTATGGGTAATGAACCCAAACCCTGACCCCATTAATAATGAACCAAACCCTGACCCCATTAATAATGAACCAAACCCTGACCCTATTAATAATGAACCCAAACCCTGACCCTATTAATAATGAACCAAACCCTGACCCTATTAATAATGAACCCTGACCCTATTATTAATGAACCCTGACCCTATTAATAATGAACCCTGACCCTATTAATAATGAACCCTGACCCTATTATTAATGAACCCTGACCCTATTAATAATGAACCCTGACCCTATTAATAATGAACCCTGACCCTATTATTAATGAACCCTGACCCTATTAATAATGAACCCTGACCCTATTATTAATGAACCCTGACCCTATTAATAATGAACCCTGACCCTATTAATAATGAACCCTGACCCTATTAATAATGAACCCTGACCCTATTATTAATGAACCCTGACCCTATTAATAATGAACCCTGACCCTATTAATAATGAACCCTGACCCTATTAATAATGAACCCTGACCCTATTAATAATGAACCCTGACCCTATTATTAATGAACCCTGACCCTATTAATAATGAACCCTGACCCTATTAATAATGAACCCTGACCCTATTAATAATGAACCCTGACCCTATTATTAATGAACCCTGACCCTATTAATAATGAACCCTGACCCTATTATTAATGAACCCTGACCCTATTAATAATGAACCCTGTCCCTGACTCTATAGATATGTCCAATACCCGACCTTATGGATAAAGACCCTTAACCCCCAAAGCTCTGGATAATATTCCTGACTCCGCGGCGTTAATAGTGTTTCTCCGCTTCCTGCAGGGGGGAACATCTGCTTTGATCGTCTCGGCTGTTTCTCGGATTCTTACCCTTGGTCTGGAACTTTACAAAGACCAAATCCAGCTCTGCCGTGGTCTCCCGACAAGATAAACACCAGATTCTTCCTGTTTACCAGAGAAAACCCTCGTTCCTACCAGGTGATCCCTTATATCCCTTATATGCAGCCGTATATCGTGCTTCATACCCTGTATATGGGGCATTCTGTGTTCTGCTGTACGGTGCCTAGGTGAATGTACCTCCATAATACGGCGAGCGAGCCGCATGCCACAATAAAATAAAAAGATCCGTGTAAGATCCGTGTAAGATCGGACCGCGCAGAGTACGGGCCCATAGAATTCTGTGTGTGCAGCATTATATATCTATACAACACAGATCCATAATACCACTACTACTATTCCTATCATTACAACTACTACTACTACTACTACTACTGTTCCTATCATTACAACTACTACTACTACTACTACTGTTCCTATCATTACAACTACTACTGCTACTACTACTATTCCTATCATTACAACTACTACTACCACTTCTACTATTCCTATCACTACAACTACTACTGCTACTATTACTATTCCTATCATTACAACTACTACTACTACTGTTCCTATCATTACAACTACTACTACTAATACTACTACTACTGCTACTATTACTATTCCTATCATTACAATTACTACTACTACTATTACTATCACTACAACTACTACTACAACTACTACTACTGCTGCTGCTGCTGCTACTACTACCGCCACTACTACGACTAACTACTACTACCACTACTACTACCACCACCACCACTACTACTATCACTATTATTACTACTATCATTACTACTACTATGACTAACTACTACTACCACTACTACTACCACCACCACTACTACTACTATCACTATTATTACTACTACCACTACTACTACCACCACTATCACTACTACTATCACCACTACTACCACCACTATCACTACTACTATCACTACTACTATCACCACTACTACTACTATCACTACTACTATCACCACTACTACTATGACTAACTACTACTACCACTACTACTACTACTACTACTACTACTACTATTACTACTACTACTACTACTACTACTATTATCATCACTACTACTACTAATACTACTACTATCACTACTACTATCACTACTAATACTACTACTACTACTACTACTACTACTATCACTACTACTACCACCACTATCACTACTACTATTACTACTACTACTATCACTAGCACTACTACTATCACTACTACTACTACTACCACTACTATCACTACCACTACTACTATCACTACTACTACTATCACTACTATCATTACTACTACTATCAAAACTACTATCACCACTACTACTACTATCACTACTACTATCACCACTACTACTATGACTAACTACTACTACCACTACTACCACCACCACTACTACTACTATCACTACTACTATCACTATTATTACTACTATCACTACTACCACCACT
>NW_027463633.1:40000-65899 GCF_050947455.1 Rhinoderma darwinii
TGGGCGTCACTGTGTGGCTGACACTGTTATGGGCGTCACTCTATGGCTAACTCTGTTATGGGCATCACTGTGTGGCTAACTCTGTTATGGGCGTCACTGTGTGGCTGACACTGTTATGGGCGTCACTGTGTGGCTGACACTGTTATGGGCGACACTGTGTGGCTAACTCTGTTATGGGCGACACTGTGTGGCTGACACTGTTATGGGCGTCACTGTATGGTTGACATTGTTATGGGCGTCACTGTGTGGCTGACACTGTTATGGGCATCACTGTATGGCTGACACTGTTATGGGCGTCACTGTGTGTCTGACACTGTTATGGGCATCACTGTGTGGCTGACACTGTTATGGGCATCACTGTCTGGCTGACACTGTTATGGGCATCACTGTGTGGCTGGCACTGTTATGGGTGTCACTGTGTGGCTGGCACTGTTATGGGCGTCACTGTATGGCTGACACTGTTATGGGCGTCACTGTATGGCTGACACTGTTATGGGCGTCACTGTATGGCTGACACTGTTATGGGTGTCACTGTGTGGCTGACACTGTTATGGGTGTCACTGTGTGGCTGACACTGTTATGGGTGTCACTGTGTGGCTGACACTGTTATGGGCGTCACTGTGTGGCTGACACTGTTATGGGTGTCACTGTGTGGCTGACACTGTTATGGGCGTCACTGTGTGGCTGACACTGTTATGGGCATCACTGTGTGGCTGACACTGTTATGGGCATCACTGTATGGCTGACACTGTTATGGGCGTCACTGAATGGCTGACACTGTAATGGGCGTCACTGTATGGCTGACACTGTTATGGGTGTCACTGTGTGGCTGACACTGTTATGGGTGTCACTGTGTGGCTGACACTGTTATGGGTGTCACTGTATGGCTGACACTGTTATGGGTGTCACTGTGTGGCTGACACTGTTATGGGTGTCACTGTGTGGCTGACACTGTTATGGGTGTCACTGTGTGGCTGACACTGTTATGGGTGTCACTGTGTGGCTGACACTGTTATGGGCGTCACTGTGTGGCTGACACTGTTATGGGTGTCACTGTGTGGCTGACACTGTTATGGGCATCACTGTATGGCTGACACTGTTATGGGTGTCACTGTGTGGCTGACACTGTTATGGGCGTCACTGTGTGGCTGGCACTGTTATGGGCATCACTGTGTGGCTGACACTGTTATGGGCATCACTGTATGGCTGACACTGTTATGGGCGTCACTGAATGGCTGACACTGTTATGGGTGTCACTGTGTGGCTGACACTGTTATGGGTGTCACTGTGTGGCTGACACTGTTATGGGTGTCACTGTGTGGCTGACACTGTTATGGGTGTCACTGAATGGCTGACACTGTAATGGGCGTCACTGTCTGGCTGACACTGTTATGGGCATCACTGTATGGCTGACACTGTTATGGGCGTCACTGTCTGGCTGACACTGTTATGGGCGTCACTGTATGGCTGACACTGTTATGGGCGTCACTGTATGGCTGACACTGTTATGGGCATCACTGTATGGCTGACACTGTTATGGGCGTCACTGTATGGCTGACACTGTTATGGGCATCACTGTATGGCTGACACTGTTATGGGCGTCACTGTATGGCTGACACTGTTATGGGCATCACTGTATGGCTGACACTGTTATGGGGTCACTGTGTGGCTGACACTGTTATGGGCGTCACTGAATGGCTGACACTGTTATGGGCATCACTGTATGGCTGACACTGTTATGGGCAACACTGAATGGCTGACACTGTTATGGGTGTCACTGTATGGCTGACACTGTTATGGGTGTCACTGTGTGGCTGGCACTGTTATGGGCGTCACTGTATGGCTAACACTGTTATGGGTGTCACTGTGTGGCTGACACTGTTATGGGTGTCACTGAATGGCTGACACTGTAATGGGCGTCACTGTCTGGCTGACACTGTTATGGGCATCACTGTATGGCTGACACTGTTATGGGCGTCACTGTCTGGCTGACACTGTTATGGGTGTCACTGTGTGGCTGACACTGTTATGGGCGTCACTGTGTGGCTGACACTGTTATGGGCATCACTGTATGGCTGACACTGTTATGGGCGTCACTGTATGGCTGACACTGTTATGGGCATCACTGTATGGCTGACACTGTTATGGGCGTCACTGTATGGCTGACACTGTTATGGGCATCACTGTATGGCTGACACTGTTATGGGGTCACTGTGTGGCTGACACTGTTATGGGCGTCACTGAATGGCTGACACTGTTATGGGCATCACTGTATGGCTGACACTGTTATGGGCGTCACTGTGTGGCTGACACTGTTATGGGTGTCACTGTGTGGCTGACACTGTTATGGGTGTCACTGTGTGGCTGACACTGTTATGGGTGTCACTGTATGGCTGACACTGTTATGGGCGTCACTGTGTGGCTGACACTGTTATGGGTGTCACTGTGTGGCTGGCACTGTTATGGGCGTCACTGTATGGCTGACACTGTTATGGGCGTCACTGTATGGCTGACACTGTTATGGGTGCCACTGTGTGGCTGACACTGTTATGGGCGTCACTGTATGGCTGACACTGTTATGGGCGTCACTGTATGGCTGACACTGTTATGGGCATCACTGTATGGCTGACACTGTTATGGGTGTCACTGTATGGCTGACACTGTTATGGGTGTCACTGTGTGGCTGGCACTGTTATGGGCGTCACTGTATGGCTAACACTGTTATGGGCGTCACTGTATGGCTGACACTGTTATGGGCGTCACTGTATGGCTAACACTGTTATGGGTGTCACTGTGTGGCTGACACTGTTATGGGCATCACTGTATGGCTGACACTGTTATGGGCATCACTGTATGGCTGACACTGTTATGGGCAACACTGAATGGCTGACACTGTTATGGGTGTCACTGTATGGCTGACACTGTTATGGGCGTCACTGTATGGCTAACACTGTTATGGGCGTCACTGTATGGTTGACACTGTTATGGGCGTCACTGTGTGATAGGACACGCCCACAGCCTACCCCATACAAATACCAAATATTGCTCATGTCCTTCATCACACCCCAAAATAAACACGGAACCCTAAACTAATACAGACACCAGACCAGACCCCCTAAAATATAAATATAGAGACCCTCCAAAGCCCCTGAACTGATACAGACCCAAGACCAGACTACCCCTTTATACAGACCCCAGTGAAGATGTAGAGCTCTTCACTTCTCCCTGTTCCATCTTAGATGGGAATAGGATTATTGCGGCCTTTGGGGCCAGTACAATCTGATAATGTGGCCCCCGGACCTGCCATAGACCATGATCATCTGTAGGTCGGGTCATAGTGAATATCTCAATGACTGTCATCTGGGCAATGCAAATTCCAGTGCCAGTCAATCCCATGTAACAAGTGAATGGGCGCTCTGTGGGGACTCTGATGTCACTCTGCGGGGACTCATCAGGCACTCATCGGGCACTCTGCGGGGACTCATCAGGCACTCATCAGGCTCTAGTCGGGCACTCTGCAAGGACTCTGTGGGCACTCTGCAGGGACTCTGCGGTCACTCTGCGGTCACTCTGCCGGCACTCTGCGGGCACTCTACTGGGTCTCTGTGGTCACTCTGTGGGCCCTCTGCAGGGACTCTGTGGGCGCTCTGCGGGCACTCTGCGGGTGCTCTGCGGGAATCTGCGATCACTCTGCGGTCACTCTGCGGGCACTCATCGGGCACTCGTCGGGCACTCTGCGTGGACTACGATATCCTATATGTAAACATTTAATAGCTGCATTATCCTACTCCGCAATACTACTAGATTTACTGTATATAAACATATCTCCCAACTGCATCCAGGGACTAGTTTATGCAAATTTACTAGAAAGGGGGCGTTTCTGTAAAGGTTTTATGGGCGCCACTGGGCAGATCATGGACCGGGCTTAATCATGTCTGGTAAATGGGGATTTAAATGTCGGGAGATATGGAATAAAACCCAATACAGCCACGTGCACGAGGCATAACACTGACTGTTACTGTCTCCGCAGACGGAGCTGGGGTATCCACCATCACGTGTTCACATCATCGGGCACAGTCTGGGCGCTCACGCTGCTGGAGAGGCCGGGAGGAGACAACCTGGAATCAGAAGGATCACAGGTATGAGCGATCACTGCGCTAGCGGCAGCGTCTGGCGTTATACAAGTGATTGATATCATTACTGTTATAAATATTAAAAGATCTGCAACTTTCTAATAGACGTCGACCCACATTCTCTAAAGTGGAGCCAGATTTTATTAAAGGTGCACACCTCTCAGACAGGAAGAAAAGCAAATGTACATCTGATATGAGAAAAATACCATTCTGCTGCCTGCAGCCACCACTAGAGGGAGCTCACTACATACAGATATATACAGCTCCCATAGTGTTACATGATAACATTCTGCTACCTGCAGTCACCGCTAGAGGGAGCTCATTACATACAGATATATACAGCTCTCATAGAGTTACATGATAACATTCTGCTCCATGCAGCCACCACTAGAGGGAGCTCACTACATACAGATATATACGGTTCCCATAGAGTTACATGATAACATTCTGCTACCTGCAGCCACCACTAGAGGGAGCTTACTATATACAGATATATACATCTCCCATAGAGTTACATGATAACATTCTGCTGCCTGCAGTCACTACTAGAGGGAGATCACTACATACAGATATATACAGCTCCCATAGAGTTACATGATAACATTCTGCTGCCTGCAGTCACCACTAGGGGGAGCTCACTACATACAGATATATACATCTCCCATAGAGTTACATGATAACATTCTGCTGCCTGCAATCACCACTAGGGGGAGCTCATTACATACAGATATATACATCTCCCATAGAGTTACATGATAACATTCTACGGCCTGCAGTCACTACTAGAGGGAGATCACTACATACAGATATATACATCTCCCATAGAGCTACATGATAACATTCTGCTGCCTGCAGCCACCACTAGAGGGAGCTCACTACATACAGATATATACGGCTCCCATAGAGTTACATGATAACATTCTGCTACCTGCAGCCACCACTAGAGGGAGCTCATTACATACAGATATATACAGCTCCCATAGAGTTACATGATAACATTTTGCGGCCTGCAGTCACCACTAGGGGGAGCTCACTATATACAGATATATACAGTTCCCATAGAGTTACATGATAACATTCTGCGGCCTGCAGTCACCACTAGAGGGAGCTCACTACATACAGATATATACACCTCCCATAGAGTTACATGATTATATACTACTACCTGCTCATCTCTCACTTGGTTTGTTCTTTTGGTGTTTGAAGGTCTGGACCCTGCTCGTCCCTGGTTTGAGAACACACCAGAAGAAGTTCGTTTGGACTCTTCCGATGCTGATTTTGTTGATGTGATCCACACAGACACTATTACATTTATTGGTAATTACAGTATTTGTATAGTTAGGGGTAGGGATGACATAACAAACCCTTGACTCTGATCTCATCTTCCCCAGGTGTTGGGATGATAAAACCTATCGGACACTTTGACTTCTACCCAAATGGAGGAGGCCACATGACTGGGTGTCCAAGCAAGCTGGCATTTCTTAGTAACAGGAACAGTAAGATCTTCTCATTGACTCTTTGCTCTGAGCCAATCATTATTAAAATCTGAAACAAAAATGATGATGAAAGGAAAGTGAGATAAAGCTTACAGGTAGAAGGTTTCCGGAAGATCATGAAACTAGAGGTAGCTGCTATCTCAATCCGCTCCGTAACAAGTACAGTAAAAAATATGACACTGACCCCCACCTGACACTGCTCAATCCTTAAAGCGCCAATAAATATTAAATGAAAGTCGTCCGAACTAGTTAATTTCAGTGGAATCGGCTGATGATCTAATGTGTATGGGGTCTTCTGACTCTCCCCTAATGGCAGTTTTTAGGGAAGAGAAGGATCAGGAATATTGTATTTCAAGATGCCCGCTGTTGTGTTCTCATGGGAGAAGGGGTCTGGAGGGGAACAGAGGAGTCTGGAGGGGACAGAGGGGTCTGGAGGGGACAGAGGGGTCTGGAGGGGAACAGAGGGGTCTGGAGGGGAACAGAGGGGTCTGGAGGAGAACAGAGGGGTCTGGAGGGGAACAGAGGGGTCTGGAGGGGAACAGAGGGGTCTGTAGGGGACAGAGGGGTCTGTAGGGGGACAGAGGAGTCTGGAGGGGAACAGAGGAGTCTGGAGGGGAACAGAGGAGTCTGGAGGGGACAGAGGGGTCTGGAGGGGAACAGAGGAGTCTGGAGGGGACAGAGGGGTCTGGAGGGGAACAGAGGGGTCTGGAGGAGAACAGAGGGGTCTGGAGGGGACAGAGGGGTCTGGAGGGGAACAGAGGGGTCTGGAGGGGAACAGAGGGGTCTGGAGGGGAACAGAGGGGTCTGTAGGGGACAGAGGGGTCTGTAGGGGACAGAGGGGTCTGTAGGGGGACAGAGGGGTCTGGAGGGGGACAGAGGGGTCTGGAGGGGGACAGAGGAGTCTGGAGGGGAACAGAGGAGTCTGGAGGGGAACAGAGGGGTCTGGAGGGGAACAGAGGAGTCTGGAGGAGAACAGATGAGTCTGGAGGAGAACAGAGGAGTCTGGAGGGGAACAGAGGAGTCTGGAGGGGAACAGAGGGGTCTGGAGGGGGACAGAGGAGTCTGGAGGGGAACAGAGGAGTCTGGAGGGGAACAGAGGAGTCTGGAGGGGAACAGAGGAGTCTGGAAGGGACAGATGGGTCTGTAGGGGACAGAGGGGTCTGGAGCTGGAGGGGACAGAGGGGTCTGGAGGGGGACAGAGGAGTCTGGAGGGGACAGAGGGGTCTGGAGGGGACAGAGGGGTCTGGAGGGGGACAGAGGAGTCTGGAGGGGGACGGATGGGTCTGGAGGAGGGAGAGGGGTCTGGAGGGGGACAGAGGAGTCTGGAGGGGGACAGATGGGTCTGGAGGAGGGAGAGGGGTCTGGCAGCAACTTATTCTCCAAGCCAAGACTTCATGTGTTTGGGGCTGAGGTTGACAGTTATTGTGAGTGTATGGACACCTTTAGCCATGATCCACCAAAATACTTGTGTGCCCTCATCATCTCCCTGACTACTAGCACATCTTCCTGTCAACATTGTGACCGCCATTCCTCCAGTCTATCCAGGACTCCTCCACCCTTTTCTCCATCTTCCTATTTGTCACAGTTACATACAAAGCCCTCTCCATGGCATGTTCCTCTTCTACTTCCGGACTGTTCTGATGAGAAGCAACGACTGTGAAGCTGTCTACAGATGGTGTCTCTGGTTTAGCTGATTGCCCGTCATGTTTCAAGGCTCAGTAAAGGGTCGGACATTGACTTACAGGATGGCCACCTATAGGTACCGGAGAGACAGGTCACTTCTTCTACTCCCATCACTAGGACTACTCTCCTGTAGACCAGACAGACAGCCTCTTGCTAGAACAATAACCCTCATCATCTTGTATTCTTAGTCTAATGATCGCTGTGATTTTTGTCTCCGCAGCGGCGCTTGAGATCTTGGCGTGTAACCACTTCCGGTCATTTCACTACTTTACGTACAGCATCAGCCACCCCCGCGGCTTCATCAGCTACCCCTGCGAGTCTTACCAGGCCTTTACTGCAGTAAGTTCTGTCTAATGTCCCGTCCATCGAGACCTCGTCTTCCTGAACCCACGCCCGTCTTAGTGATATCTGCTCTAAGAAACCGGGGTGACAACCTACATGGCCGCCATTACAGCTCCATAGGGGTAGTCAGTGTCACGCAGCTTTCCCTGACTTCTGATTGGTGTCTCTGCCTAATTATGCAGTCATGTGACTTTACAATACAGTCGCCAACTCTCCCAAAGTGTCCGGAAGATTCCTGTAAGGGCATGACCACACGTGGCGGATTTCCTCCGCAACTGTCCGCATCAATGCCGCACAGAATCTGCGTTGCAGATTCTGCTGCGGATCTGCACAAAATGTGCAGAAAATTGATGCGGACTAGCTGCTGCGGACTGCGGGAAAAGTGCTTCCCTTCTCCCTATCAGTGCAGGATAGAGAGAAGGGACAGCCCTTTCCCTAGTGAAAGTAAAAGAATTTCATACTTACCGGCCGTTGTCTTGGTGACGCGTCCCTCTTTCGGCATCCAGCCCGACCTACCTGGATGACGCGCCAGTCCATGTGACCGCTGCAGCCTGTGATTGGCCTGTGATTAGCTGCAGCCGTCACTTAGACTGAAACGTCATCCTGGGAGGCCGGACTGGAGACAGACGCAGGGAGTTCTCGGTAAGTATGAACTTATATGTTTTTTTACAGATACATGTATATTGAGATCGGTAGTCACTGTCTCGGGTGCAGAAACAGTTACTGCCGATCGCTTAACTCTTTCAGCACCCTGGACAGTGACTATTTACAGACGTCTCCTAGCAACGCTCCCGTCATTACGGGAGCCCCATTGACTTCCTCAGTCTGGCTGTAGACCTAGAAATACATAGGTCCAGCCAGAATGAAGAAATGTCAAGTTAAAAAAGCAAGACGGATCCGCAGCACACATAACATGTGCATGACAGCTGCGGACTTCATTGCGGAAATTAGAATCTCCATTGAAGTCAATGGAGAAATTCCGCCATGAGTCCGCCACTGCTCCGCAACAGACAGAGCATGCTGCGGACACCAAATTCCGCTCCGCAGCCTATGCTCCGCAGCGGAATTTTACGCCTCGTCTAAACGAACACTGCTAAATAGAAGTGGAAGGCAATGGAGAAACGGCTCCGCTGCGGATTAACGCTGCGGAGTGTCCGCAGCGGAATTTAAGTGAAATTCCGCCACGTGTGAACCCAGCCTAAAAAGGGAAGACCTCCCAGATTATCCCGCAGATCTCCCGGGTGCCCCGCATCCTCACAGTGTCCTCCCCTCTCCCAGCATCGCCCCAGGCAATGTCCTGACACCGGGAGTGAAGGGGACTGCAAGAACGGGGGGAACCTGCATGTGAGCTCGGGGGTCCGTATCATTTTAAGGGGTCTTGTCTGGGGTCAGTATTTATTTAGGGTGTCTCGTATTTATTTAGGGGTCTGTACTACTTTAGGGGGTCTTGTCTGGGGTCTATAGTCATTTAGGGGTTTAGGGCCTGTATTTAAGGCATCTGTATTACTTAAAGGGGTCAGTAGTAATTTAGGGGGGTCTTGTCTGGAGTCAGTATTCATTTAGGGGTTTGGGGGTCTGTATTTAGGGGTTTAGTCAGGGGTCTGCTATGTATTTAGGAGGTCTGTATTACTTTAGAGGGTCTTATTTGGGGGTCTGTATTATTTTAGTTGTAATGTCTGCGATCTGTATTCATTTAGGGTTTAGTCTGGGTTCTGGTATGTGTTTAGGGGCTCTGTTATTTATTTAGGGAGTGTGGTATTTATTTAGGGGGTCTGTATGTATTTAGGGGTTCTGGTATTTATTTAGGGGGTCTGGTATGTGTTTAGGGGTCTGTATGTATTTAGGGGTTCTGGTATTTATTTAGGGGTTCTGGAATGTGTTTAGGGGTCTGGTATGTGTTTAGAGGGTCTGTATATATTTAGGGGTCTGGTATGTGTTTAGGGGGTCTGTATTTATTTAGGGGTTCTGGTATTTATTTAGGGGGTCTGGTATGTGTTTAGGGGTCTGTATATATTTAGGGGTCTGTATTTATTTAGGGGTTCTGGTATATTTTTAGGGGTCTGGTATGTGTTTAGGGGTCTGGTATGTGTTTAGGGGGTCTGTATTTATTTAGGGGGTCTGGTATGTGTTTAGGGGGTCTGTATATATTCAGGGGGTCTGGTTTGTGTTTAGGGGGTCTGTATATATTCAGGGGGTCTGTATTTAGGGGGTCTGGTATGTGATGAAGGGGTCATATGCACTATTTTTTTATTGAAATGCTGTAGGTTGTGGGCGTATCCTATATAAATGGGCGGGGCATAAGGTGAAATCTTTTGCGCGATGCCCTGTGCGCCGCCCATTCGCCCCTCTTCAGAATCTCCCTGATTTCGAGTAGCTTCCGTTTTGCTGAGGGTGCACTTACTTTCTCCAGGGCTCCTGTTTCCCTTGTCTCCCTGGTGGGTGCCCCTCCATGGGGTACTACGCGGAGTCCTCCCACAACAACGCCACGAGGAAACGGAGCTTCTACTTAAACACTGGGCCGGACCTCAACCGTTTCTCCAGTAAGTGTAATGGGTTGGGGGAGGGTAAAGTGATACGATATTCAGCAAAACTCCATTAATCCGGCATCCTAAGAGGTGCTGGATGATAATCAGTTCTGAACTATCAGACGTATTGACCTCCTCCTCTGGGGTGGGTCCATCGAGGTCCTCGTCGTCTGAGAATCCATAGACGCACGCTACTGCTACCAGCGGGTACTAACGGCGGTGCACACTGATCAGCAACACGCATGCACGCCAGGATAAGAGAACATGTCCGGGATAAACCGATCCCCAGGAATTCAGACCATCTCAGGCCTCAATAGACGATGCATCTAAACTGGAGTCACTGATCATAGCTGTGCCCGAAACTGCAGTGTAAAGCATGGGGGACAGAAAGCAGCCACTAGAGTATGTGATGAGACAGGAGCTGTATGCTGGAGTCACTGATCATAGCCGCATCCTACTAGAGAAGAGTAGAAGTATAAAGCATGGGGAAAGGACAATGCAGCAGCCTGAGCCTCTGATGAGACAGGGATGGATTTCAGACTACCGCAGACACCAATAGATAATGCAGCTGAGCTGGAGCCACTGATCATAGCCGTGTCCTAATGAACCTGATCTACAAATCCGCCAACAAGGAAGGAAATGAAAAGTCGGCAGCATCATATTTTTTAGACCTCATATGGACATCCACTAATATCTGATGTTATCATCAGGACGCGGAGGAGCCGAGGTGCCGGACTATCAGGGGACTTCCTTCTCATCGGACATGGGACTATTTTTGTCCAATTGTGGATTATCAGGATTTCTGGACCATCAGATACTGGACTAATAAACCTACAGATGTAGCCAGCTTTAACTTAACACATTAAATACACAGCGGCAAGAAACTTTACCTTGACTTTTCAGTGTCTTTAGTTGTGATATCGCTGCAGCAAGTTATCGGAGTCCAGATAAAGATGGCTACATCTGTACAGCGCCATGTAATGTAATAATATTCCCGTGTTTCTGCTCTGTCTCCCTCTAGGCTGGAGATATAAGATTTCAGTGTCATTAAGAGGAACTGCGGGACTGTATGGCAACATGTACGTGACCCTCTATGGGTCTGGGGGCAGCAAAATAGATGAAATGGTGTTCAGGTGAGACCCACATATTCAATAGCAGGGAAATGACTTCAGGGTACAGGGTGAGTCAAAAGCCGGGAACCCCCAAACCATCTGCGAGATGCTTCATGTGACGGGGACTGTAGGTGTTCAAAGCAATAATCCCGTCCAATGTCCATATTATGCAGAGAAACGTAATAAATACCTTCATGTCTGAAGCCGGCCGTAACATGGGACAGTCATAATGGGGGTAGAGGAATAAGCTGCTGCTAGACTCTGCTGTCCCCTCCAGACCCCTCTGACCCCCTCCAGACTCCTCTGTCCCCCTCCAGACTCCTCTGTCCCCCTCCAGACTCCTCTGTCCCCCTCCAGACATCTCTGGCCCCTCCAGACTCCTCTGTTCCCCTCCAGACTCCTCTGTCCCCCTCCAGACATCTCTGTCCCCTCCAGACATCTCTGTCCCCCTCCAGACCCCTCTGTCCCCCTCCCGACTCCTCTGTCCCCCTCCAGACCCCTCTGTCCCCTCCAGACTCCTCTGTCCCCCTCCAGACATCTCTGACCCCCTCCAGACCCCTCTGACCCCCTCCAGACCCCTCTGTCCCCCTCCAGACCCCGCTGTCCCCCTCCAGACCCCTCTGTCCCCTCCAGACTCCTCTGTCCCCCTCCAGACATCTCTGACCCCTCCAGACTCCTGTCCCCCTCCCTCCAGACATCTCTGACCCTCTCCAGACCCCTCTGACCCCCTCCAGACCCCTCTGTCCCCTCCAGACCCCTCTGTCCCCCTCCAGACCCCTCTGTCCCCTCCAGACTCCTCTGTTCCCCTCCAGACTCCTCTGTCCCCCTCCTCCAGACCCCTCTGACCCCCTCCAGACCCCTCTGTCCCCCTCCAGACCCCTCTGTCGCCCTCCAGACCCCTCTATCCCCTCCAGACTCCTCTGTCCCCCTCCAGACACCTCTGACCCCCTCCAGACCCTCTGACCCCCTCCAGACCCCTCTGTCCCCCTCCAGACCCCTCTGACCCCCTCTGTCCCCTCCAGACCCTCTGACACCCTCCAGACATCTCTGTCCACTCCAGACCCCTCTGACCCCCTCCAGACCCCTCTGTCCCCCTCCAGACCCCTCTGTCCCCTCCAGACCCCTCTGACCCCCTCCAGACCCTGCTGTCCTCCTCCAGACTCCTCTGTCCCCTCCAGACTCCTCTGTCCCCCTCCAGACTCCTCTGTCCCCCTCCAGACTCCTCCGTTCCCCTCATGACTCCTCTGTCCCCCTCCCTCCAGACATCTCTGACCCCCTCCAGACCCCTCTGACCCCCTCCAGACCCCTCTCTCCCCTCCAGACCCCTCTGACCCCCTCCAGACCCCTCTGTCCCCTCCAGACCCCTCTGTCCCCTCCAGACTCCTCTGTCCCCTCCAGACCCCTCTGTCCCCTCCAGACTCCTCTGTCCCCCTCCAGACATCTCTGTCCCCCTCCAGACCCTCTGACCCCCTCCAGACCCCTCTGTCCCCCTCCAGACTCCTCTGTCCCCCTCCAGACTCCTCTGTCCCCCTCCAGACCCCTCTGACCCCCTCCAGACCACTCTGACCCCCTCCAGACCCCTCTGACCCCCTCCAGACCCTTCTGTCCCCCTCCAGACCCCTCTGTCCCCCTCCAGACCCCTCTGTCCCCCTCCAGACCCCTCTGACCTCCTCCAGACCCTTCTGACCCCCTCCAGACCCCTCTGACCTCCTCCAGACCCTTCTGACCCCCTCCAGACCCCTCTGAGCCCCTCCAGACCCCTCTGTCCCCCTCCAAACCCCTCTGTCCCCCTCCAGACCCCTCTGTCCCCCTCCAGACCCCTCTGTTCCCCTCCAGACCCCCTGCAGACCTCTCTGTCCCCACCAGACCCCTCTGTCCCCCTCCAGACCCCTCTGTTCCCCTCCAGACTCCTCTGTCCCCCTCCAGACCCCTCTGTTCCCCTCCAGACTCCTCTGTCCCCCTCCAGACCCCTCTGTCCCCCTCCAGACCCCTCTGTCCCCCTCCAGACCCCTCTGTCCCCCTCCAGACCCTCTGTCCCCCTCCAGACCCCTCTGTCCCCTCCTCCAGACCCCTGTCCCCCCTCCAGACACCTCTGTCCTCTCCTCCAGACCCCTCTGTCCCCCCTCCAGACCCCTCTGTCCCCCTCCAGACCTCTAGTTTTTGAGTAAATGTTTATAAAAATAAAATGAAATAACTTTTTTGTATACTCTGCGTTCTTAGGTTCTTGAGCAGCTACTACCTGCATGTGTATTTATATGTGAAATGATGGGGGTTGTAATGCATCATGTCTGTTGATCTCTGTGTGTAGGAAGCGTCTGGTCCCTGGAGAGACTTATTCTGTTTTCATGGACTCTGAGGTGCAGCTTCATGACGGGCTCAACGCCACGTTCCGCTGGACTCCAATGCTCAATCTCTTTCCGATCCGGCTGGGAGCAGAGAGAGTCGAAGTTCAGGCCGGAGAGGACGGGACAATGTGAGTACTCCCAATGCTGCAGGTCAATGTCCTGGGAATGGGCTGCTGAGAGGGGCATGTCCGCCCTGTGCAGGATCGTCTCACTTATGTCTAATGTTTGGGGCCAGCCATGGGCACCGGTTCTGTCTCAGTCCTGCGTACAATTATCTGTCCCTTTGTGATGGTGATCACACGTGTAATGTATTCCTATGGACTGTAGCGGTCACATGACCAGAGGACTGTGTGTAGTCCACGATTCAGGATGTTCAGCCATGAAGGATCAGTGGTAGCAATGGAGGAGTGAGAGAATCTTTCATCAACATCCACCTAAGAGATGGAAAAACTCAAACAACAGCGTTTTATGATGGTGCGATATATGAAGGGAAAGGAAAACCAGGTGAACACCACTGAGGCGCTGACAACCCCCATTATCCACAAAGACTTCATTCAAATGATGAGTTGTCCTATATTCCAAACACGTACGACAAAATAATCCGACTTACTAGATTAATTTTACAACAGATTCTCCCGGTCTGACCATTGATCGATGTGTATGTGACCTCTAGTGATGGATGATCGCACCGCGGGGCTCACAATGGCCGCGAGTTACTCAATGCCCAACATAGATCACAGCGGATTGCAGCAATATACTCCCCGTTCTTTATCAAGGGGAACGCGACTAATTGATGAGAATCGTACAAGGTCAAATAAAGGAACAAAAAAACAGCAATTTTATTACAAGTCCGGATGTGTTCTCCGCTTTGGACACTATTGTTAGAAGGATCTCTTCATAATAAGCAGATCACAACATGTCTCCCTGCTGAGACCCCCAGCGATCAGCCGTAATCTGAGGGGAAACCTGCCAGTAAAGACCCTTTTATACGAGAGTTTACATGAAGGCGCCTTCCCCATCATCGTCCTGTGTAAACAAGGCAACGATCAGCCGAGGAGCGAGAAACCCTCATTCACCAGCTGATCTGCTGTGTGCAGAAATAAGTATCATGGATGTCGGCAGCGCATCTCCCTGTGTGAACAATGCGCTGCCGACAGGAGGGAAATGCACGGGGACGGGCGACCGTAGAGACCATCACCATAAATAACCAATCATTGCTCCATGGGAAAGGAGCAAACAAGCGCCAATCAATGGACTGTCTCATTGATCTGGGCCGTGGAATGTTCAATTTACCTGCAGCGCCACCACAGGAGAAATGAAGCATTACACATGTCCATTCATATCAATGGGTTGTCTGAGTAATACAGGACATGTCCTCCAGGGACGCTCTATGTGACCACTCTCCGATCTGACCAAGAGATGAGGACCCGGAACAGAGGACCCCCCTCTAATAACTCACAATTCACTAATAGGGTGTATGACAATGGGATTTCCAAACTAGACAACCCATTTAAGGTGATCATACACAATAAATTAATAATGCCAGTTATTTATTTTGAAATGGGGATCCTGAACAAAAGGAACCCCCTCTATAACTCAGAATACCCTAATAGGGTATATGAAAATAGGGTTTCTAAACTGGACAATCCCTTTAAGGGGGTCATGCATATTAAATGAATAACGTTCGTTTAGCTGACAGTTATTTCTCCTGATTCACCCATAAACATGCATGTTCTCTGTGGAGCGTCCGCTTTTATGTAGAGTGAATAAACCACTGCCAGAACCCTCTGTCCCCCTCCAGACCCCTCTGTCCCCCCTCCAGACCCCTCTGTCCTCCCTCCAGACCCCTCTGTCCCCTCCTCCAGACCCCTCTGTCCCCTCCTCCAGACCCCTCTGTCCCCCCTCCAGACCCCTCTGTCCTCCCTCCAGACCCCTCTGTCCTCCCTCCAGACCCCTCTGTCCCCTGCTCCAGACCCCTCTGTCCTCCCTCCAGACCCCTCCCCTCCCCTCCCTCCAGACCCCCCTGTCCTCCTCCAGACCCCTCCGTCTCCTCCTCCAGACCCCTCCGTCTCCCCCCTCCAGACCCCTCTGTCCTCCCTCCAGACCCCTCTGTCAGTGGCTTGTATCCCATGGGAATAAAGGATCGGGTACAATGAATTTCAACATTCCTGATCCCTCCCTCCCCCGACATCTGCTGTCAGGAGAAAGTTTGGTGGCATGTCCTCATACACATTAGATGGTCACCACGTTCTATCTAATATGGGCACCTTTTAGATTCACCTTAAAAAATAAATCACTTCTGATCCTTACAACAGGTAGCAGGTTACCGTCACGACTTTGCTAGAATGGCCGGTGTGGCTTAGGCCTAAGGCTGCGGACAGAAGCATCACTAACCTGTATCATGATGTGACCCCTGGAGACCCTCACACACGGGACACTGACCATGCTATAGAATAAGGAACCTCGTCCCCCATCATTATAAACTGAAATGTATTCTACATGATGCAACTTTTAACTTTCTAACAGCGTTTGTGTGACAATTCTTAACCATTTTCAAGATGTCTGCTTTCTGTCAGTGAGTGACAACTTTCTTGTTTACATTCAGAAGCTAAAAATATGTCCTGACCTAAAACTTCACAGCTGAGGGTTTGCTACATTTGCATCCAGTCTAGACAATGTTTTGTGAGCTAAACATCCTGGATATCAGATTGTACGCACATGGAAAAACGTAACCCACTGGTAGTCGACTTAAATAAATAACCCCTTTAATAAATTAACCACCGACACAACTTCTTTGAATGTTGGGGTCGGCCACAGCGTTATTAATTTAAATAAATAATAAAATAACATTTGTTTAACTTTATCAAAAATATCAAACCCTAAATGACCCTAACAAAGGTCAATGAACGACCCGCACGCCGGCCAAGTCCAAGGATATGTAGGTAAATCCCCTCCTAATACCACCCGCTGCGACACGAGACAAACAAATACAAAAAAGAAACCAAGCAAAACACAAGCCAGCGTGCCACAAAGAATGCAGAACACCAGCCAGCGTGGCACAAAGAAAGCAGAACACCAGCCAGCGTGCCACAAAGAAAAGCAAAACACCAGCCAGCGTGGCACAAAGAAAACAGAACACCAGCCAGCGTGCCACAAAGAAAGCAGAACACCAGCCAGCGTGCCACAAAGAAAGCAGAACACCAGCCAGCGTGCCACAAAGAAAGCAGAACACCAGCCAGCGTGCAACAAAGAAAAGCAAAACACCAGCCAGCGTGCCACAAAGAAAAGCAGAACACCAGCCAGCGTGGCACAAAGAAAGCAGAACACCAGCCAGCGTGCCACAAAGAAAAGCAACACCAGCCAGCGTGCCACAAAGAAAAGCAGAACACCAGCCAGCGTGCCACAAAGAAAAGCAAAACACCAGCCAGCGTGCCACAAAGAAAAGCAGAACACCAGCCAGCGTGGCACAAAGAAAGCAGAACACCAGCCAGCGTGCCACAAAGAAAAGCAACACCAGCCAGCGTGCCACAAAGAAAAGCAGAACACCAGCCAGCGTGGCACAAAGAAAAGCAAACCACCAGCCAGCGTGCCACAAAGAAAAGCAGACCAGCCAGCGTGCCACAAAGAAAAGCAGAACACCAGCCAGCGTGCCACAAAGAAAAGCAGAACACCAGCCAGCAAGCAACAAAGAAAGCAAAACACCAGCCAGCGTGCCACAAAGAAAAGCAGAACACCAGCCAGCGTGCCACAAAGAAAGCAGAACACCAGCCAGCGTGCCACAAAGAAAAGCAGAACACCAGCCAGCGTGGCACAAAGAAAGCAGAACACCAGCCAGCGTGCCACAAAGAAAAGCAAAACACCAGCCAGCGTGCCACAAAGAAAGCAGAACACCAGCCAGCGTGCCACAAAGAAAAGCAGAAGGCGACCCGTCACACCAGAAGGAAGCACGGTTCTGTTTGTTTGTTTTTTTATCTGTTATGGTTTCTTTTACATTTGTTTGCTTTTGTTTTGTTGTGTTTTGTTTTGGTATTTTTTTTTATAAAGAAACCGCAAATATACAAGAAAAACAAACTGTTAAATAATTAAAGACATAAAATAACCAATGAAAACCACCACCACCACCATCACCACCATCACCATCACCATCACCACCATCACCATCACCATCACCACCATCACCATCACCACCATCACCACCATCACCATCACCATCACCACCATCACCATCACCACCATCACCATCACCACCATCACCACCATCACCATCACCACCATCACCACCATCACCACCATCACCACCATCACCACCATCACCATCACCACCATCACCATCACCACCATCATCATCACCACCATCACCATCACCACCACCATCACCACCATCACCATCACCACCATCACCATCACCATCACCACCATCACCATCACCACCATCACCATCACCACCATCACCATCACCACCATCACCACCATCACCACCATCACCACCATCACCACCATCACCACCATCACCACCATCACCACCATCGTGCTACAAGGGAGGGAGGGAAAATTCGGCCAAAAGAGGACGGTGAGGCAACTATATACTGCCCCCTATTAGCATAACCTGTCCCCCCCTCCCCCTCACTATCCTAATGCCCTCCTCCCCTAGGATCCAGACTCACTAGCAAAGGAGGGAGGGAAGACTAACCACCTAACGTTAACCCCTTAGACCGCAACAGTCCCAGGCTCAGCGGTGATACACCTGTGAGCCTCCATGACTGATACATTTTGTCTGCACTGATACATTGTAACAAACTGTCAGCGCAGGAGAGAGATTTGTGCTGCTGATGTGTTTAGCTCACAGAGGATTGTCTACACTTGATATAATTGTAACAAACCCTCAGTTGTGAGAAATATTATGTGAGGGCAGGTTTTCAAGATGTAAACAAGAGCGCCCCCATGCACTGACAGCAAACAGAGTTCTTGAAAATGGTGAGGAAGTGAAACCCAAAGTCTGCTGAACTTCTCCGTACACAGTGATGGTTCTTCATATAAGACGGGGGTGCAGTATAGAGATGAAGACACATTATGACTGATCAGATGTTTTCTTCTATAGATTTTCATTCTGCTCCAATGAAACAATCCTGGGCGGCCATGAACAGACCCTGGACCCCTGTGAAGCAGTGCAGACCCCCATATATCCTGTCCATAGATGAAGGAAGATCAGTGGTTATTCTGCGGCCCCCTATCATCTCATGCTTTGGATTTTGTGATTGATCCACAGGATCTTCTTCCACTGCGAGCGACATGAACAGTTCCCGCTGTATAGAAGATAATAATATATAATGAGAAGCTGTGAAATAAATGATGTGCTCAGTATAGCAGTCAGTGAATGAAACACACGGGCTCCGCCCAACCCAGAGAGTGAAGAGTGGAGGAGAAGATGGAGGACATGTGCCCACCACCAGCCTGCGTAACCCAGAGAGTCAAGAGTGGAGGAGGAGATGGAGGACATGTGCACACCACCAGCCTGCCCAACCCAGAGAGTGAAGAGTGGAGGAGAAGATGGAGGACATGTGCACACCACCAGCCTGCCCAACCCAGAGAGTCAAGAGCGGAGGAGGAGATGGAGGACATGTGCACACCACCAGCCTGCCCAACCCAGAGAGTCAAGAGCGGAGGAGGAGATGGAGGACATGTGCATACTGCCGGCCTGCCCAACCCTGTAAATGTATATTATATATGTTTTGTCTTGCAGATTGGCTGTGGCGCTGTCGTACGTGCGCTGATGTCACTGTATAAAGGAATGACGGGCTCCTCGGGGGCAGTGACAGGAGAGGTACGGAGGATTTGGCAAGGTCCAGAAGACCCTGGTGCTGGATGGGATCGGAGCGTAGTGATGCTGAAGTGCTGCGCCACTTTGCAGTCGGGACAGTGAGATCCAATATAAGGTGAAGGTTTGACGCCATTAGAGCCGAGTGTGGGATAACAGTGCGGAGACCGGAGTGTTCGATGTCTGAGCAGCAATAGGCCGAGACCTGGTCACCAGAAGAAGTAGACTTGTCCCACTACAGGTGCGGGGAGACTGGAGGCCGTGGCTGAGAAGGTGGAAGGTCGGAGGTCAGGAGATGTGACGGGGGGCTTGTGCGGAGCTGAGGACAGGGGTCATCTCTATGCGGGGTGCAGTTTGGCTGAATTGCCAAGCAAGGTCCCAAACGTGTCACAGAGCGGACGGCGAACATATAAAGTGACTGCCAGAGGCCGTGTGGCTGAGAGACTCATCTGTAGATAAGGAACCTATAGGTGCGTCGTGGAGGCTGCCACGGAAGAGGTCTGACCGCGCGAGGGGTTCTCTCTGCGGAGTCTGTGGAAATAGTCAGTCCGGTATGGGAACCAGTGGAGGGGTGAGCGGTACTGTACCCAAACCCGGGGGAATCTCAGCAGACAGTATCACACATGATAGGTTTAGATACACAGCTCAGCAGACAGTATCACACATGCTAGGTTTAGATACACAGCTCAGCAGACAGTATCACACATGCTAGGATTAGATACACAGCTCAGCAGACTGTATCACACATGATTAGATTAGCTACAGCGGCTCAGCAGACCGTATCACACATGATAGGATTAGATACAGTGGCTCAGCAGACAGTATCACACATGATAGGATTAGATACACAGCTCAGCAGACAGTATCACACATGATAGGATTAGATACAGCGGCTCAGCAGACAGTATCACACATGATAGGATTAGATACACAGCTCAGCAGACAGTATCACACATGATAGGATTAGATACAGCGGCTCAGCAGACTGTATCACACATGACAGGATTAGATACACAGCTCAGCAGACAGTATCACACATGATAGGATTAGATACACAGCTCAGCAGACAGTATCACACAAGATTAGATTTACAGCTTAGCAGACAGTATCTCACATAATCGGATTAGATACACAGCTCAGTAGACAGTATCTCACATGATAGAATTAGATACGCAGCTCAGCAGACAGTATCTCACATGATAGGATTAGATACACAGCTCAGCAGACAGTATCACACATGATAGGATTAGATACACAGCTCAGCAGACAGTATCACACATGATAGGATTAGATACAGCGGCTCAGCAGACAGTATCACACATGATAGGATTAGATACACAGCTCAGCAGACAGTATCACACATGATAGGATTAGATACACAGCTCAGCAGACAGTATCACACATGATAGGATTAGATACAGCAGCTCAGCAGACAGTATCACACATGATAGGATTAGATACAGCGGCTCAGCAGACAGTATCACACATGGTAGGATTAGATACACAGCTCAGCAGACAGTATCACACATGATAGGATTAGATGCACGGCTCAGCAGACAGTATCACACATGATAGGATTAGATACACCGCTCAGCAGACCGTATCACACATGATAGGATTAGATACACGGCTCAGCAGACAGTATCACACATGATAGGATTAGATACAGTGGCTCAGCAGACAGTATCACACATGATAGGATTAGATACACAGCTCAGCAGACAGTATCACACATGATAGGATTAGATACAGCGGCTCAGCAGACAGTATCACACATGGTAGGATTAGATACACAGCTCAGCAGACAGTATCACACATGATAGGATTAGATACACAGCTCAGCAGACAGTATCACACATGATATGATTAGATACACAGATCAGCAGACAGTATTACTCATGATAGGATTAGATACAGCGGCTCAGCAGACAGTATCACACATCACAGGATTAGATACAGTGGCTCAGCAGACAGTATCACACATGATAGGATTAGATACACAGCTCAGCAGACAGTATCACACATGATGGGATTAGATACACAGCTCAGCAGACAGTATCACACATGGTAGGATTAGATACACTGCTCAGCAGACAGTATCACACATGGTAGGATTAGATACACTGCTCAGCAGACAGTATCACACATGGTAGCATTAGATACACAGCTCAGCAGACAGTATCACACATGATGGGATTAGATACACAGCTCAGCAGACGTATCACACATGGTAGGATTAGATACACTGCTCAGCAGACAGTATCACACATGGTAGGATTAGATACACTGCTCAGCAGACAGTATCACACATGATAGGCTTAGATACACAGCTCAGCAGACAGTATAACACATGATAGGATTAGATACACAGCTCAGCAGACCGTATCACACATGATAGGATAGCTACAGCGGCTCAGCAGACCGTATCACACATGATAGGATTAGATACAGTGGCTCAGCAGACAGTATCACACATGATAGGATTAGATACACAGCTCAGCAGACAGTATCACACATGATAGGATTAGATACACAGCTCCGCACCGTATCACACATGGTAGGATTAGATACCCTGATCAGCAGACAGTATCACACATGGTAGGATTAGATACACAGCTCAGCAGACCGTATCACACATGATAGGATTAGATACACAGCTCAGCACAGTATCACACATGGTAGGATTAGATACAGTTGCTCAGCAGACAGTAACACACATGGTAGGATTAGATACACAGCTCAGCAGACAATATGACACATGATAGGATTAGATACACAGCTCAGCACAGTATCACACATGGTAGGATTAGATACACTGCTCAGCAGACAGTATCACACATGGTAGGATTAGATACACAGCTCAGCAGAGAGTATCACACATGATAGGATTAGATACACCGCTCAGCAGACAGTATCACACATGATAGGATTAGATACACCGCTCAGCAGACAGTATCACACATGATAGGATTAGATACACAGTTCAGCAGACAGTATCACACATGATAGGATTAGATACACAGCTCAGCAGACCGTATCACACATGATAGGATAGCTACAGCGGCTCAGCAGACCGTATCACACATGATAGGATTAGATACAGTGGCTCAGCAGACAGTATCACACATGATAGGATTAGATACACAGCTCAGCAGACAGTATCACACATGATAGGATTAGATACAGCGGCTCAGCAGACAGTATCACACATGATATGATTAGATACACAGCTCAGCAGACAGTATCACACAAGATAGGATTAGATACACAGCTCAGCAGACAGTATCACACATGATGGGATTAGATACACAGCTCAGCAGACCGTATCACACATGATAGGAGTAGATACAGTGGCTCAGCAGACAGTATCACACATGATAGGATTAGATACACAGCTCAGCAGACAGTATCACACATGATAGGATTAGATACACAGCTCAGCAGACAGTATCACACATGATAGGATTAGATACACAGCTCAGCAGACAGTATCACACATGATAGGATTAGATACAGCGGCTCAGCAGACAGTATCACACATGGTAGGATTAGATACACAGCTCAGCAGACAGTATCACACATGATAGGATTAGATACACAGCTCAGCAGACAGTATCACACATGATGGGATTAGATACACAGCTCAGCAGACCGTATCACACAAGATAGGATTAGATACACAGCTCAGCAGACAGTATCACACATGATAGGATTAGATACAGCAGCTCAGCATCACACATGATGGGATTAGATACACAGCTCAGCACAGTATCACACATGGTAGGATTAGATACACAGCTCAGCAGACAGTACCACACAGGATAAGCTTAGATACACCAGTGGGGACAATACGCCATAATATGAAGATTATTTTCTCGTTTTCTTGTCATATTGTGACGACGTCTGTTGATAGAAGTGACAGGAGAATATTGGGGTTCAGTGTCTCCCCCTGCTGGGCGTCTCCTGACGTTTTGTTGTGGGGGGGGGGGGTGTTTGGGCTCCTTCTTCCTTCTCCTGTTATTAATCCTCTATGATTCTCGATGCTGCAGGTGATAATTGCCGGGGTGCTGTGTACATTATACGGCGTGACGTGGGCTTTATATAATCCGGCAGCGTCTCTCTGTGTGGAGGCTGAAGAGCTGACAGTCTGATAGAGCAGCTGGATGTGAAGTCGCCCGGACTCGCCGGCACAGCTGAGCTCACGCCGCTCCTCGCCGCGCTGGGGTAACGTATGTCCCGGTGCGACCTCTGAGTCTCCTCTGATAATTCTGACGTCTTTTATTTCACCTGATTTCCCGTTACGTTTATGGCGCTGACATATTCGGTTTCCGTAGCTGCACGTGGAGAACGTCGACCATCATTATCCCCGGGTGGATTCTGTTATTTTGGCATTTAGAAAAAAGGATACTGGGCGCCAAAATAACGGTGGCGAGAAGAAAGATCGTATCACACATGATAGGATTAGATACACAGCTCAGCAGACAGTATCACACATGATAGGATTAGATACACAGCTCAGCAGACAGTATCACACATGACAGGATTAGATACACAGCTCAGCAGACAGTATCACACATGATAGGATTAGATACAGCGGATCAGCAGACAGTATCACACATGATAGGATTAGATACAGCGGCTCAGCAGACAGTATCACACATGATAGGATTAGATACACAGCTCAGCAGACAGTATCACACATGATAGGATTAGATACAGCAGCTCAGCAGACAGTATCACACATGATAGGATTAGATACAGCGGCTCAGCAGACAGTATCACACATGGTAGGATTAGATACACAGCTCAGCAGACAATATGACACATGATAGGATTAGATACACAGCTCAGCACAGTATCACACATGATAGGATTAGATACAGCTCAGCAGACAGTATCACACATGATAGGATTAGATACAGCTCAGCAGACTGTATCACACATGATAGGATTAGATACACAGCTCAGCAGACAGTATCACACATGATAGGATTAGATACACAGCTCAGCAGAGAGTATCACACATGATAGGATTAGACACACTGCTCAGCACAGTATCACACATGATAGGATTAGACACACCGCTCAGCAGACAGTATCACACATGATAGGATTAGATACACAGCTCAGCAGACAGTATCACACATGGTAGGATTAGATACCCTGCTCAGCAGACAGTATCACACATGATAGGATTAGATACACAGCTCTGCACCGTATCACACATGGTAGGATTAGATACCCTGATCAGCAGACAGTATCACACATGGTAGGATTAGATACACAGCTCAGCAGACCGTATCACACATGATAGGATTAGATACACAGCTCAGCACAGTATCACACATGGTAGGATTAGATACAGTAGCTCAGCAGACAGTATCACACATGATAGGATTAGATACAGTTGCTCAGCAGACAGTATCACACATGGTAGGATTAGATACACAGCTCAGCAGACAATATGACACATGATAGGATTAGATACACAGCTCAGGCACAGTATCACACATGGTAGGATTAGATACACTGCTCAGCAGACAGTATCACACATGGTAGGATTAGATACACAGCTCAGCAGAGAGTATCACACATGATAGGATTAGATACACAGCTCAGCAGACAGTATCACACATGATAGGATTAGATACACCGCTCAGCAGACAGTATCACACATGATAGGATTAGATACACAGTTCAGCAGACAGTATCACACATGATAGGATTAGATACACAGCTCAGCAGACAGTATCACACATGGTAGGATTAGATACACAGCTCCGCACCGTATCACACATGGTAGGATTAGATACCCTGATCAGCAGACAGTATCACACATGGTAGGATTAGATACACAGCTCAGCAGACCGTATCACACATGATAGGATTAGATACACAGCTCAGCACAGTATCACACATGGTAGGATTAGATACAGTAGCTCAGCAGACAGTATCACACATGATAGGATTAGATACAGTTGCTCAGCAGACAGTATCACACATGGTAGGATTAGATACACAGCTCAGCAGACAGTATCACACATGATAGGATTAGATACACAGCTCAGCAGACCGTATCACACATGATAGGATTAGATACACAGCTCAGCAGACAGTATCACACATGATAGGATTAGATACACAGCTCAGCAGACAGTATCACACATGATAGGATTAGATACACAGCTCAGCAGACAGTATCACACATGGTAGGATTAGATACAGTAGCTCAGCAGACAGTATCACACATGATAGGATTAGATACAGTTTCTCTGCAGACAGTATCACACATGGTAGGATTAGATACACAGCTCAGCAGACAGTATCACACATGATAGGATTAGATACAGTGGCTCAGCAGACCGTATCACACATGATAGGATTAGGTACAGTGGCTCAGCAGACAGTATCACACATGATAGGATTAGATACAGTGGCTCAGCAGACA
>NW_027463634.1:10000-65829 GCF_050947455.1 Rhinoderma darwinii
CCAGAACCAAGCCCAGTACATATATACAGCACCAGAACAAAGCTCATTATATATATATACAGTACCAGAACCCAGCTCATTACATATATACAGTAACAGAACCAAGCTCAAAACATATATACAACACCAGAACCAAGCTCAAAACATATGTACAACACCAGAACTAAGCTCAATACATATATACAGCACCAGAACAAAGCTCAATACATATATACAGCACCAGTACCAAGCTCTGTACATAAAAACAGCAACAGAACTAAGCTTAGTATGTATATACAGCACCAGAACCAAGCTGATTACATAAATACTGCACCAGAACAAAGCGCAGTACATAAATACTGCACCAGAACCAAGCTCAGTACATATATGCAGCACCAGAACAAAGCTCAGTACCTAAATACCACACCAGAACCAAGCTCTCCATGTAAATACAGCACCAGCACAATTACAGCTCAATTTAGTGCAACCAATGTCGTATAGGTTTGTACAGCGTAAAGCTACAGATCCCAGCATGGCCTGAACAATGGTAAGACTGCTGGGAGTTGCTGTTTCACAGAAAAATCATACGACCCATCATCGCTGCAGATCATTCAGTGACTACAGTACTTATTAGAGGCAGAATAAAAATTTATATTGAGTGACTCACAGGTGACGTCTTCTCAGATTCTAGTTGTTCTTTTTATCTTTTCTTCTCCATCTGGTCCAGACCTCTATGACGACATCTCCCAGCCACGGCCCATTTCTGCAGTTTGCCGCTCAGATGTCTTCAGCTTTTAACTTTTCAAACATTTCTGCACCTAGAAACTAAGATAAAATTCTCATGGTGACACACACAGTGCCCCTAAATATAATAGCACCATACACTATAGCCCTGATTATAATAGCGCCATACACTTTGTCCCTGATTCTAACAGCACCATACATTGTGACACACACACTGCCCCATGTAGATAGTGCCCCTATAGAGCCCCCCTGTAGATAGAGCCCCTTTAGATAGAGCCCCTTATAGAGCCCCCTGTAGAAAGTGCCCCACATAGAGCCCCATGTAGGCAGTGCCCCACATAAAGCCCCCTGTAGACAGTGCCCCCCATATATAGTGCCCCCATAAAGCCTCCTGTGGATACTGCCCCCCATATTGTCCCATGTAGATAGTGCCCCTATAGTTAGTTCCCCCATAGAGCCCCTGTAGATAGTGCCCCCATAGAACCCCTTTTAGATAGAGCCCCCTGTAGATAGTGCCCTACAATGTATATAGTGAACATGCTCTGTTTAATGTACAGATAATTTTGAGTATTTATACTGTTGCGGCCGACATGTGAGGACCTCATCACTGTCAATCTGTATACCATGAGAATAGTGGCCACCCTGTTGATAGTGGCCCCCATAGAGCTCCCTGTAGATAGTGCCCTTCATAGAACCCCTGTAGATAGTGGCCCCATAGATCCCCCTGTAGATAGTAGCCCCTGTAGATAGTGCACCACAGATAGCCCCCTGTAGATAGCGCCCCACATATAGCCGCTTCCCCTTGTATAGTGCTTCACATATAGCCCCCCCCTGTAGATAGTGCCCCACATACAGCCCCCTGTAGATAGTGCCACTCACACTTTTAAGAGAAAAAAACAACTTTGCATACTTATCTGGTCCCGTTCCCGTGCCGTCCTCTTGCAATGCAGGCTTGCTCTCTTCTGAGCTGAACGACGCAAGCGACACTATGACGTCATCGCGCCAATTGCGTCATTGAAAGATGCTGATGGGCAGGGCAGAATGGGAGCGTGGAGTGCGCCTATTAACAATAAGTGGTGCGATGACGTTATCGCGCTGCTTGCGTTTGTAAAAGGCACTGAGTGGCAGGGTAAGTCATTCTGAGTGGGGCACTACCTCTGGAACGTGCCCTGCCATTCAGCGCTTATGCATGTAATTGTATCTGTGTCCTATAGACACAGATATACTTATACAGCAGGAGGGGGTGGCGGTGGCTGGTTTCAGTTGCGCCGCCGCCCCCTCAGAGAGCAGCTGGCCTCATGGACGGTGCGGCCCTGGGGAAATGTTGTCTTTACACTAGACACTACTGGAAAAATGCAAGTGAAATCATCCCGGCACCCTCGATTTTGCTTTGCTTTGTTTTTATTTTTGAGACGCGTTTCGGTTTATGTTCAGCCTCTCTCTATCGTCAATTCACATTTGAATGCACAGGGAAAACTAAATAGTTGCATTTCCGATCACATGACATAATTTACATAGAGACAATCATGAATCCAGTACACAATCAAACAAATCTCTACAACTAGAAGTTTAATCCATTAATGGGGTGTTCAATGAAAACAGTGATATATATATATATTCGTCCAATAAGAGACAGCACTCCAATTTGTGATAGGAAAAAACGGCTTTTTATTAGCCCCTGTGCAACGTTTCGGCTCTTTACATGGAGCCTTTCTCAAGATGGTGGACATTCTCTCTCTCTCTCTCTCTATATATATATATATATATATATATATATATAAATTTTACATATAATGTTACTATCACCTTATACAGTGACTCCACCAGCAGGATAGTGAGTGCAGCTCTGGAGTATAATACTGGATATAACTCAGGATCAGTACAGGATAAGTAATGTCATGTATGTACACAGTGACTCCACCAGCAGAATAGTGAGTGCAGCTCTGGAGTATAATACAGGATGTAACTCAGGATCAGTACAGGATAAGTAATGTAATGTATGTACACAGTGACTCCACCAGCAGAATAGTGACTTCAGCTCTGGAGTATAATACAGGATGTAACTCAGGATAAGTAATGTAATGTATGTACACAGTGACTCTACCAGCAGAATAGTGAGCGCAGCTCTGGAGTATAATACAGGATGTAACTCAGGATCAGTACAGGATAAGTAATGTAATGTATGTACACAGTGACTCCACCAACAGAATAGTGAGTGCAGCTCTGGAGTATAATACAGGATGTAACTCAGGATAAGTAATGTAATGTATGTACACAGTGACTCTACCAGCAGAATAGTGAGCGCAGCTCTGGAGTATAATACAGGATGTAACTCAGGATCAGTCCAGGATAAGTAATGTAATGTATGTACACAGTGACTCCACCAGCAGAACAGTGAGTGCAGCTCTGGAGTATAATACAGGATGTAACTCAGGATCAGTACAGGATAAGTAATGTAATGTATGTACACAGTGACTCCACCAGCAGAATAGTGACTGCAGCTCTGGAGTATAATACAGGATGTAACTCAGGATAAGTAATGTAATGTATGTACACAGTGACTCTACCAGCAGAATAGTGAGCGCAGCTCTGGAGTATAATACAGGATGTAACCCAGGATCAGTACAGGATAAATAATGTAATGTATGTACACAGTGACTCCCCCAGCAGAATAGTGAGTGCAGCTCTGGAGTATAATACAGGATGTAACTCAGGATCAGTACAGGATAAGTAATGTAATTTATGTACACAGCGGTTTCTGTAGATTATATTTATATAATATATAACCTGGTGATCAGAGGTGACAGGGACTATTCTTTCAGCTGACAGTTTCAGACGTCTTTAGAACTTATAAACACAGACCGAAGGATTACGGACCTACAGAGGTTGTGGAACTACAGATCCAAGCCTTAAGCCTGGTTTTAACCATTTTACTGGTAGGGGGGTATACATTGTAACATTTACCATTTCTCGACTATCTCGTTTTTACAGTTGGAGAGGAGTCTATTTTTAATGGCGATTTTTACTTGACAGACATAACCGCGTCATGATATTATTGTTCATTGTGTGGACATCCTGCAGCGGATGTGACCCCGAATAACACTTTATAATAGGCAGGGGCGGAGCTTGGACATCAGCCGGATGCGGTGTCACTGCGAGGACAGATTGCGCCTGTTGCTGTGTGTTCACTGTGTGTATATAACTGTAGATGATGTAAAGCAGTGTGATCGTAGGAGCCTCTCCGCTAATGTGTGAATCTCGGCTTATACTTATAGCGTCGCCTCCGATGTCGTCTAATGAAGGGGAACAGGGCAAAGTTTGTTTTTATTTTTCTTGTTTCCTAATAAATTTCATACACTGAAGTCACGTGTGTTTTCTTCCTGGGGCGTCATGTGATTGGATCAATCTCCCTAAATGTATTGTATATTCATCTGGATATGGGAGAGAATAATACATATATGAGGGACATCACATTTTTCAGATGTATACTCAACTTTGCCCCACCCCTGAATATCCTGGCTCCATCCCTGAATATCCTGGCTCCACCCCTGAATATCCTGGCTCCACCCCTGAATATCCTGGCTCCACCCCTGAATAGTTTAAATCCCCTTTTCTGGCCATACCACCAAGACAATGCATTGTGCCACACCTAGTAGAGCAAATATATTCCCGGCACACATATTGCTCATCAATATTGCCGCTGCCAGTCTCAGTAAAGGGCTCGTCCAGTCTTATGTAAATAAAACTTTTTATTGTATAGTGAAACGTTCTGCAACGTTCTCATATGGTTTGTTTCCAATTCCTCACCATTTTCAAGATCTCTACTTGTTGTCAGTAAATGTGAACATATTTGTTAACAGCAAGGCTGAAAACCCATATTTACCCAGTTCTGGACACACAGCTGAGGGTTTGTTACAATGTATCAGGGTGGGTAAGTTATGAGCCTGGCGTCAAGGACAGGTGGAGTATTTATGCTGATGCAAGGTTTAGTTCACAAAGGTTTGCCTAAATGAATACATTGTAACAAGCCCATCAGCTGTATGAGCAGGACTTGGTCAGAACAGGTTCTCAGCACCTGAATGTCATCAAGAACGTTCCCGTTCACTGCCCTAATAAGATTTATTATTAATGCAAACGCTAGTTGTGCCCATTAACAGTGTCATGTTATTTCTGAGGTCTGGATGCCCAGCATTGCAGGATTGTGGCAGGAATCTGGGACTGGTAAGAGCTCAAAACCTGAATCATATCCAAACCTCTGCAGAATCCTTCATTCATAAAAAGAGATGTAGGGGAGTATTCACACGTTGCGGTCATGTAGTGTTGGTATGCCAGTGAGTACATGATCAGTATACAATATAATAATAAAGTATTTACCTGCCAGATTCTCCGTTTTTATATTGTTTGTTGTCATCCATAAAAATAAATTAATCTGAAATATTGCAGTTTTCACACTGGCCACTAGAGTGCACACACGAGGCTGCCACTTCCTGTTCGTACAGCTCACTTTTCGGCTCACTTTTCAGAAGAGTTATCCCATTATAACTAGTGGGGGTTATAATGACTGAATAAGGCCAAATTCAGACGAACGTAGAGTAGTTAAAACAACGGCCGTCACACGGACGCATGTATTTCAATGGGGCCGTTCACACGCCCGTTGTTTCAACGCAGCATGTGAAGGGTACGTTGAAAAATAGAACATGTCCTATTTTGTTCCGTTTTCATGGATCCCTCCATAGACTCAAGTCTATTGGGATCCATGAAAACGGAACCCGCACAGCGGCATGTCGGACGTGAAAAATGTCACGTTTTTCACGTCCGAGTTTCCCCACGTTCGTGTGAATCTGGCCTGACAGAAATATTGTACTGCTGGAGCCTAGATAGGCAGGATCACACAACTGACAATGACAGGAGGGAAGCTGCATATACACACTCTGCTCTGTTTTAGGCCCCGTGCGCACGACCGTATTTTTTTCATCCATTCATAAATACGGATCCCTAGTCACTTATAATCACCCGCATATACGTAATGCATCTGTATTTACGGATCCACTAAAAACCAGGGAGGAATCTTGGGTCTTCCCCTGCCGTCGCATAGCAATGCGTCTGTAATTACGGAAGCAACCATAGACTTCTATGGAGAGTCGCGGCACGGAGACCCATCCGCAAAAATAGTGAAAGGTGTCCGTAGCCCATAGAAATGAATGGTCAGTGATTACAGGCATGGCCGGCCGTGGACAGCCACCTGCATTTGCGGGCCGTACATCCATATAGAGTATGGGAGCACGGTCCGTAAAAAGCAGAAAATAGGACATGTCCTATCTTTTGCGGAGCCTTTCTACGGCACGGACACCTTCCCGTAAATATACGTGAAGGTGTCCGTCGGCCAAAGAAATTAATGGGTCCGTAATTACAGACAAAATCTACGGTCGTGTGCATGGGGCTTTACTGTGTAGCAGGGTATAATGTAGCTGTATACCTCTTTCTGCCACACAGGTGGGGTGGTGTACTCCCTCAGATCTATAAACTCCACATTCTTTGCAGCTGCCATAAAGCACACCGCTCCACCGTGATGGCAGCCTCCAGCTAAGCCTCTAAAAATATTTTTTTAGTAAAGTAAAAAAATATAGAAAATAATTACACCTTTCACAGACCTCAAAGGTGTTGTCTAGTTTATAAAACCCATTTCCATACACAGTATTAGGGAATTATGAGATAATAGAGGGGGGTCCTCTGGTCAGGACCCTCATCTCTTGGTCAGAGTGGAGAGCGGACACATAGAGCGTCTCTCTCCGGAGGACCTTTCCTGCATTACACAGATAACACATTGATATGAATGGACACTGTGTAATACTTCATTTCACCTGTGGTGGCACTGCAGGGAAACTGAACACTTACTGCCAGGTTTCCCTACAGATCACAACTGATCACTGGAGGTTCCAGCGTGGAGAGACTTTGTGTTCAGCTAATTATCAAGGGACTTTTCTAAGAAGTAGGGATTGTCCAAAGCGGAGAAGCCCATTAATTCATAATACTAATGGGATTTGAGCTTCCCTGTGGTGGACACATCTGACAAGCGGAATATGAGATTGATCACAAGTTTATTAGGTAATAAAATCCCTTCTATTGTCTGACTTTAGTTTCACTGCCAAATAAATCAGAAAAATCAACATTATAAAGACATTGTATCCATAGAAGATAAGAAGTTAATATAGCGAAACAGAAAATGTGCCACAAATGGACGTGATGCAAAGCTGCCCTTACACAAATGATGGCACTCAGCGGAACCCGTCGATTCCAGCAGGACCGGCGGACTATCTGATGCGCGGGGGTCTCCTGACTCTCCCTTGATTTTAGGGAAAGGAAAGAGCAGTCATATTGAATTTCAGTATGCCTGATTATATGTTCCCACAGGAGATAAGCCGATGTCAGAGGAGTCTGGGAGAGAAAGAGGAGTCTGGAGGGGACAGAGGAGCCTGGGGGGGGGGGACAGAGGAGTCTGGGAGAGAAAGAGGAGTCTGGGAGAGAAAGAGGAGTCTGGAGGGGACAAATGAGTCTGGAGGGGACAAATGAGTCTGGAAGGGACAAATGAGTCTGGAAGGGACAGAGGAGTCTGGAAGAGACAGAGGAGACCGGAGGGGACAGAGGAGTCCGGAAGGGACAGAGGAGTCTGGAAGAGAAGGAGGTGTCTGGAGAGGACAAAGGAGTCTGGAGGGGACAAAGGAGTCTGGAGGGGACAGAGGTGTCCGGAAGGGACAGAGGAGTCTGGAAGAGACAGAGGAGTCTGGAAGAGACAGAGGAGTCTGGAAGGGAAAGAGGAGACTGGAGGGGACAGAGGTGTCCGGAAGGGACAGAGGTGTCCGGAAGGGACAGAGGAGTCTGGAGGGGACTAAAGAGTCTGGATGAAACAAAGGAGTCTGGTCGGGACAGAGGAGTCTGGAAGGGACAGAGGCATCCAGAGGAGACAAAGGAGTCTGGAGAGGACTGAAGAGTCTGAACAGGGACAGAGGATTGATCTGCCGGGCAATGTAAATGTTTGTTCTATAGACATCTATTACTTCTAGTTCCTCCATAGGGAGGAGAGGAGGGGAGGAGGTGCGAGGTACACGTCTCCCTCCCCCCCCCCCTCCTCTGTGATTAACACGTCACGCAGGATCTGGATGTGTCTTGTTAAACCCGATCTGACAAGTAATAACCGATCCAGGAATCTCCTCAGTTACAGATTTTGGGTCTGGGAGGAAATTTCTCCCCCTATTGGGTAAATGATGAGAAGTTCTATTCACATTTTACTGTTGAGGTTTTATGTGAATATGAATCTTCAGTCGTCAGTCAGGTCCTCGCGGTTTGTCGGAATGAGGTCGCTATAAGGCTGTGTTCACACTGAGTTTTTTTTACGATTTTTTTGACGCGGAAACCGCGCAAAAAAACTCCTCAAAAACCGCCCGAAAATGCCTCCCATTGCTTTCAATAGGAGTTGGACGAGGTTTTTTACAGCGAGTAAAAAAAACGCGTCGCGGTAAAAAGAAGCGTCATGACCCATCTTGAGGCGGTTTCCGCCTCCAAAACCCCATTTCAATCAATCAGAAAGAGGAAAAAAAAACCTCGACGAGTGTGCAAAAACCTACTGGAGCAGTTTTTGCAGGAGGAATTTTCCTCCTGCAAAAAACTCAGTGTGAACACAGCCTAAGAGAACGCGCGCACCAGGAAGCTCTGACCACACACCAAATACCTGTAAAGCGGGAAATGACAGCGAGAGGTGACACAGATACTGAGGGGATTTCACACGCGCAGATTTCCTGGCGGGTAACGAATGTCGATCGACGATACAGCGCGTTATTTACAGAGAGCAATGGTCGGGGATGGGTTAATAAGATCGTTCATCCCCACACATCTTGGCGGCAGCGCAGACGCTTTTTTTTGTGCTACTGACTAGCGACCATTTTTTTTTTGCGTAAATGACACGATCAGCCGTAGAACAAGCGTTTACTCATTTTTGGCTATCAGGGCAATTAATCGCACTCTCAATCACTGGCCCGTGTAAAAGATCCGTAACCCCATAACGCACCCCGACAGGCCAATACTTCCTGTTACATTGTGTTACATAGTTTTACATAGTTACATTGTGTTACATAGTTACATTGTGTTACACAGTTACATTGTGTTACATTGTGTTACATAGTTACATTGTGTTACACAGTTACATTGTGTTACATAGTTACATTGTGTTACATAGTTACATTGTGTTACATAGTTACATTGTGTTACATAGTTACATTGTGTTACATAGTTACATTGTGTTATATAGTTACATTGTGTTATATAGTTACATTGTGTTACATAGTTACATTGTGTTATATAGTTACATTGTGTTATATAGTTACATTATGTTATATAGTTACATTGTGTTATATAGTTACATTGTGTTATATAGTTACATTGTGTTACACAGTTACATTGTGTTATATAGTTACATTGTGTTATATAGTTACATTATGTTATATGGTTACATTGTGTTATATAGTTACATTGTGTTATATAGTTACATTGTGTTACACAGTTACATTGTGTTACATAGTTACATTGTGTTATATAGTTACATTATGTTATATAGTTACATTGTGTTATATAGTTACATTGTGTTATATAGTTACATTGTGTTACATAGTTACATTGTGTTATATAGTTACATTGTGTTATATAGTTACATTGTGTTACATAGTTACATTGTGTTACATAGTTACATTGTGTTATATAGTTACATTGTGTTACATAGTTACATTGTGTTATATAGTTACATTGTGTTATATAGTTACATTGTGTTATATAGTTACATTGTGTTACATAGTTACATTGTGTTATATAGTTACATTGTGTTATATAGTTACATTGTGTTATATAGTTACATTGTGTTACATAGTTACATTGTGTTACATAGTTACATTGTGTTATATAGTTACATTGTGTTATATAGTTACATTGTGTTATATAGTTACATTGTGTTATATAGTTAGGCCACATGCACACGTCAGTATTTGGAAGCCACTAGTGGAACATAAACAGAGAAAACCTATAATGGAAGGATTTGCACCTCTTAGGGTATGTTCACACGTCGTCAACAAAAACGTCTGAAAATCCAGAGCTGTTTTCAAGGGAAAACAGACCCTGCTTTTCAGACGTTTTTTTACCAACTCGCATTTTTCGCGGCGTTTTTCGCGCCGTTTTCGCGGCGTTTTTTACGTCCGTTTTTGGAGCTGTTTTCATTGGAGTCTATGAGAAAACAGCTCCAAAAACGTCCCAAGAAGTGTCCTGCACTTCTTTTGACGAGGCTGTATTTTTACGCGTCATCGTTTGACAGCTGTCAAACGACGACGCGTAAATAACAGGTCGTCTGAACAGTACGTCGGCAAACCCATTCAAATGAATGGGCAGATGTTTGCCGACGTATTGGAGCCGTATTTTCAGACGTAAAATGAGGCATAATACGCCTCATATACGTCTGAAATTTGGCCGTGTGAACATACCCTTACGTGTTTTTGGCTTAGGTGAATACAATCTATTGTTCTCTGTTATCAGACATGTCAGGCTGGAGGACAGGTGAATAGAATCTATTGTTCTCTGTTGTCAGACATGTCAGGCTGGGGGAGGATGACTGTAGGACAGGTGAATACAATCTATTGTTCTCTGTTGTCAGACATGTCAGGCTGGGGGAGGATGACTGTAGGACAGGTGAATACAATCTATTGTTCTCTGTGATCAGACATGTCAGGCTGGGGGGAGGATGACTGTAGGACAGGTGAATACAATCTATTGTTCCCTGTTATCAGACATGTCAGGCTGGGAGAGGATGACAGTAAGACAGGTGAATACACTCTATTGTTCTCTGTTATCAGACATGTCAGGCTGGGGAGAGGATGACTGTAGGACAGGTGAATACAATCTATTGTTCTCTATTACCACACATGTCAGGCTGGGGAAGGATGACTGTGGGACAGGTGAATACAATCTATTGTTCTGTTATCAGACATGTCAGGCTGGGGGAGGATGACTGTAGGACAGGTGAATACAATCTATTGTTCTGTTATCAGACATCTCAGGCTGGGGGAGGATGACTGTAGGACAGGTGAATACAATCTATTGTTCCCTGTTATCAGACATGTCAGGCTGGGGGAGGATGACTTAGGACAGGTGAATACAATCTATTGTTCTCTGTGATCAGACATGTCAGGCTTGGGGAGGATGACTGTAGGACAGGTGAATACAATCTATTGTTCCCTGTTATCAGACATGTCAGGCTGGAGAGAGAATGACTGTAGGTGTAATGGCAGGAAGGAGGTGAAGGGAAAGTGAGCCCTAATCTACCCACCGCCCTGTCCCTGCCTACTTGCAACGACCCGCCCTAGGCGACGGGGTACAACTGGGCGGCGGTCCCTACGCTGTCTAAGTGCACGGGAGAACAAACAGGGAACACGCAAGGGAAGGGGCAGTAGCCCACGGAACGCCGCAAGGAAACGGAGCGGTGAATGAGTAGTCCGGACCAGGATGAAGTGGAGTATACCCAAGTGAGCACGGAGGAGGAAGCAAGCCAGGGGCAAAGCGAAGCAGGTTAAGCGGAACTGCAGCAAGGCAGAAGCAGGCTGGAGCAAGCAGCAGTGGGGCCAGGAATACAGAAGAATTACAAGCACTGAGGAAGAGAACACGGCAGGTAATAAAGGACAGGGGACGGAGCTAACTCCGACTGACCAGGCCGCGATGGGCTCTCCCACTCCTGAGCCTGCCACCCTGGTTGGTGGGAGATGGTGTCAGTCGAACAGGTCTGGCCTCAGGTGTGGATTGATTAATCCCAGGAGTATACCTAGTACCTGGCAGATCCCTAACAGTAGGACAGGTGAATACAATCTATTGTTCTCTGTTATCAGGCATGTCAGGCTGAGGAGGATGACTGTAGGACAGGTGAATACAATCTATTGTTCTCTGTTGTCAGCCATGTCAGGCTGGGGGGGAGAATGACTGTAGGACAGGTGAATACAGTCTATTATTTCCTGTTATCAGACATGGCAGGCTGGGGGAGGGTGACTGTAGGACAGGTGAATACAATCTATTGTTCTCTGCTATCAGACATGTCAGGCTGGGGAGGAGAATGACAGTAGGACAGGTGAATACAATATATTGTTCTCTGTTATCAGACATATCAGGCTGGGGGAGGATGACTGTAGGACAGGTGAATACAATCTATTGTTCTCTGTTATCAGACATGTCAGGCTGGGAGAGGATGACTGTAGGACAGGTGAATACAATCTATTGTTCTCTGTTATCAGACATGTCAGGCTGGGAGAGGAAGACTGTAGGACAGGTGAATACAATCTATTGTTCTCTGTGATCAGACATGTCAGGCTGGGGGGAGGATGACAGTAAGACAGGTGAATACAATCTATTGTTCTCTGTTATCAGACATGTCAGGCTTGGGGAGGATGACTGTAGGACAGGTGAATACAATCTATTGTTCTCTGTTATCAGACATGTCAGGCTGGGGGGAGGATGACTGTAGGACAGGTGAATACAATCTATTGTTGTCTGTTATCAGACATGTCAGGCTGGAGAGAGAATGACTGTAGGACAGGTGAATACAATCTATTGTTCTCTGTTGTCAGCCATGTCAGGCTGGGGGGGAGAATGACTGTAGGACAGGTGAATACAGTCTATTGTTTCCTGTTATCAGACATGGCAGGCTGGGGGAGGGTGACTGTAGGACAGGTGAATACAATCTATTGTTCTCTGCTATCAGACATGTCAGGCTGGGGAGGAGAATGACAGTAGGACAGGTGAATACAATATATTGTTCTCTGTTATCAGACATATCAGGCTGGGGGAGGATGACTGTAGGACAGGTGAATACAATCTATTGTTCTCTGTTATCAGACATGTCAGGCTGGGAGAGGATGACTGTAGGACAGGTGAATACAATCTATTGTTCTCTGTTATCAGACATGTCAGGCTGGGAGAGGAAGACTGTAGGACAGGTGAATACAATCTATTGTTCTCTGTGATCAGACATGTCAGGCTGGGGGGAGGATGACAGTAAGACAGGTGAATACAATCTATTGTTCTCTGTTATCAGACATGTCAGGCTTGGGGAGGATGACTGTAGGACAGGTGAATACAATCTATTGTTCTCTGTTATCAGACATGTCAGGCTGGGGGGAGGATGACTGTAGGACAGGTGAATACAATCTATTGTTCTCTGTTATCAGACATGTCAGGCTGGAGAGAGAATGACTGTAGGACAGGTGAATACAATCTATTGTTCTCTGTTATCAGACATGTCAGGCTGGGGAAGGATGACTGTAGGACAGGTGAATACAATCTATTGTTCTCTGTTATCAGACATCTGGGGGAGGATGACTGTAGGACAGGAGAATACAATCTATTGTTCTCTGTTGTCAGACATGTCAGGCTGGGGGAGGATGACTGTAGGACAGGTGAATACAATCTATTGTTCTCTGTTATCAGACATGTCAGGCTGGGGGGAGGATGACAGTAAGACAGGTGAATACAATCTATTGTTCTCTATTACCACACATGTCAGGCTGGAGGAGGATGACTGTAGGACAGGTGAATACAATCTATTGTTCTGTTATCAGACATGTCAGGCTGGGGGAGGATGACTGTAGGACAGGTGAATACAATCTATTGTTCTCTGTTATCAGACATCTCAGGCTGGGGGAGGATGACTGTAGGGCAGGTGAATACAATCTATTGTTCTCTGTTATCAGACATGTCAGGCTGGGGGAGGATGACTGTAGGACAGGTGAATACAATCTATTGTTCTCTGTGATCAGACATGTCAGGCTGGGGGGAGGATGACAGTAAGACAGGTGAATACAATCTATTGTTCTCTGTTATCAGACATCTGGGGGAGGATGACTGTAGGACAGGAGAATACAATCTATTGTTCTCTGTTGTCAGACATGTCAGGCTGTTGGAGGATGACTGTAGGACAGGTGAATACAATCTATTGTTCTCTGTTATCAGACATGTCAGGCTGGGGGGAGGATGACTGTAGGACAGGTGAATACAATCTATTGTTCTCTGTTATCAGACATGTCAGGCTGGAGAGAGAATGACTGTAGGACAGGTGAATACAATCTATTGTTCTCTGTTGTCAGCCATGTCAGGCTGGGGGGGAGAATGACTGTAGGACAGGTGAATACAGTCTATTGTTTCCTGTTATCAGACATGGCAGGCTGGGGGAGGGTGACTGTAGGACAGGTGAATACAATCTATTGTTCTCTGCTATCAGACATGTCAGGCTGGGGAGGAGAATGACAGTAGGACAGGTGAATACAATATATTGTTCTCTGTTATCAGACATATCAGGCTGGGGGAGGATGACTGTAGGACAGGTGAATACAATCTATTGTTCTCTGTTATCGGACAGGTCAGGCTGGGAGAGGATGACTGTAGGACAGGTGAATACAATCTATTGTTCTCTGTTATCAGACATGTCAGGCTGGGAGAGGAAGACTGTAGGACAGGTGAATACAATCTATTGTTCTCTGTGATCAGACATGTCAGGCTGGGGGGAGGATGACAGTAAGACAGGTGAATACAATCTATTGTTCTCTGTTATCAGACATGTCAGGCTTGGGGAGGATGACTGTAGGACAGGTGAATACAATCTATTGTTCTCTGTTATCAGACATGTCAGGCTGGGGGGAGGATGACTGTAGGACAGGTGAATACAATCTATTGTTCTCTGTTATCAGACATGTCAGGCTGGAGAGAGAATGACTGTAGGACAGGTGAATACAATCTATTGTTCTCTGTTATCAGACATGTCAGGCTGGGGAAGGATGACTGTAGGACAGGTGAATACAATCTATTGTTCTCTGTTATCAGACATCTGGGGGAGGATGACTGTAGGACAGGAGAATACAATCTATTGTTCTCTGTTGTCAGACATGTCAGGCTCGGGAGAGGATGACTGTAGGACAGGAGAATACAATCTATTGTTCTCTGTTGTCAGACATGTCAGGCTGGGGGAGGATGACTGTAGGACAGGTGAATACAATCTATTGTTCTCTGTTATCAGACATGTCAGGCTGGGGGGAGGATGACAGTAAGACAGGTGAATACAATCTATTGTTCTCTATTACCACACATGTCAGGCTGGAGGAGGATGACTGTAGGACAGGTGAATACAATCTATTGTTCTGTTATCAGACATGTCAGGCTGGGGGAGGATGACTGTAGGACAGGTGAATACAATCTATTGTTCTCTGTTATCAGACATCTCAGGCTGGGGGAGGATGACTGTAGGGCAGGTGAATACAATCTATTGTTCTCTGTTATCAGACATGTCAGGCTGGGGGAGGATGACTGTAGGACAGGTGAATACAATCTATTGTTCTCTGTGATCAGACATGTCAGGCTGGGGGGAGGATGACAGTAAGACAGGTGAATACAATCTATTGTTCTCTGTTATCAGACATCTGGGGGAGGATGACTGTAGGACAGGAGAATACAATCTATTGTTCTCTGTTGTCAGACATGTCAGGCTGTTGGAGGATGACTGTAGGACAGGTGAATACAATCTATTGTTCTCTGTTATCAGACATGTCAGGCTGGGGGGAGGATGACTGTAGGACAGGTGAATACAATCTATTGTTCTCTGTTATCAGACATGTCAGGCTGGAGAGAGAATGACTGTAGGACAGGTGAATACAATCTATTGTTCTCTGTTGTCAGCCATGTCAGGCTGGGGGGGAGAATGACTGTAGGACAGGTGAATACAGTCTATTGTTTCCTGTTATCAGACATGGCAGGCTGGGGGAGGGTGACTGTAGGACAGGTGAATACAATCTATTGTTCTCTGCTATCAGACATGTCAGGCTGGGGAGGAGAATGACAGTAGGACAGGTGAATACAATATATTGTTCTCTGTTATCAGACATATCAGGCTGGGGGAGGATGACTGTAGGACAGGTGAATACAATCTATTGTTCTCTGTTATCGGACAGGTCAGGCTGGGAGAGGATGACTGTAGGACAGGTGAATACAATCTATTGTTCTCTGTTATCAGACATGTCAGGCTGGGAGAGGAAGACTGTAGGACAGGTGAATACAATCTATTGTTCTCTGTGATCAGACATGTCAGGCTGGGGGGAGGATGACAGTAAGACAGGTGAATACAATCTATTGTTCTCTGTTATCAGACATGTCAGGCTTGGGGAGGATGACTGTAGGACAGGTGAATACAATCTATTGTTCTCTGTTATCAGACATGTCAGGCTGGGGGGAGGATGACTGTAGGACAGGTGAATACAATCTATTGTTCTCTGTTATCAGACATGTCAGGCTGGAGAGAGAATGACTGTAGGACAGGTGAATACAATCTATTGTTCTCTGTTATCAGACATGTCAGGCTGGGGAAGGATGACTGTAGGACAGGTGAATACAATCTATTGTTCTCTGTTATCAGACATCTGGGGGAGGATGACTGTAGGACAGGAGAATACAATCTATTGTTCTCTGTTGTCAGACATGTCAGGCTGGGGAGAGGATGACTGTAGGACAGGAGAATACAATCTATTGTTCTCTGTTGTCAGACATGTCAGGCTGGGGGAGGATGACTGTAGGACAGGTGAATACAATCTATTGTTCTCTGTTATCAGACATGTCAGGCTGGGGGGAGGATGACAGTAGGACAGGTGAATACAATCTTTTGTTCCCTGTTATCAGACATGTCAGGCTGGGAGAGGATGACAGTAAGACAGGTGAATACAATCTATTGTTCTCTATTACCACACATGTCAGGCTGGAGGAGGATGACTGTAGGACAGGTGAATACAATCTATTGTTCTGTTATCAGACATGTCAGGCTGGGGGAGGATGACTGTAGGACAGGTGAATACAATCTATTGTTCTCTGTTATCAGACATCTCAGGCTGGGGGAGGATGACTGTAGGGCAGGTGAATACAATCTATTGTTCTCTGTTAGGGCATGACCACACATGGCGGAATTCCTCCGCAACTGTCCGCATCAATGCCGCACCTAATCCGGGTTGCGGATTACGGCTGCGGATCTGCACAAAATGTGCAGAAAATTGATGCGGACTAGCTGCTGCGGACTGCGGGAAAAGTGCTTCCCTTCTCCCTATCAGTGCAGGATAGAGAGAAGGGACAGCACTTTCCCTAGTGAAAGTAAAAGAAATTCATACTTACCGCCCGTTGTCTTGATGACGCGTCCCTCCTTCGGCATCCAGCCCGACCTCCCTGGATGACGCGCCAGTCCATGTGACCGCTGCAGCCTGTGCTTGGCCTGTGATTGGCTGCAGCCGTCACTTACACTGAAACGTCATCCTGGGAGGCCGGACTGGAGACAGAAACTGGGAGTTCTCGGTAAGTACGAACTTCTTTTTTTTTTACAGATACATGTATATTGGGATCGGTAGTCACTGTCCCGGGTGCAGAAACAGTTACTGCCGATCGCTTAACTCTTTCAGCACCCTGGACAGTGACTATTTACTGACGTCTCCTAGCAACGCTCCCGTCATTACGGGAGCCCCATTGACTTCCTCAGTCTGGCTGTAGACCTAGAAATACATAGGTCCAGCCAGAATGAAGAAATGTCAAGTTAAAAAAGCAAGACGCATCCGCAGCACACATAACATGTGCATGACAGCTGCGGACTTCATTGCGGAACTTAGAATCTCCATTGAAGTCAATGGAGAAATTCCGCCATGAGTCCGCAACCAGTCCGCCACTGCTCCGCAACAGACAGAGCATGCTGCGGACACCACATTCCGCTCCGCAGCCTATGCTCCGCAGCGGAATTGTACGCATCGTGTAAACGAACACTGCTAAATTAAAGTGAAAGTCAATGGAGAAACGGCTCCGCTGCGGATTAACGCTGCGGAGTGTCCGCAGCGGAATTTAAGTGAAAATCCGCCATGTGTGAACCCGCCCTTATCAGACATGTCAGGCTGGGGGAGGATGACTGTAGGACAGGTGAATACAATCTATTGTTCTCTGTGATCAGACATGTCAGGCTGGGGGGAGGATGACAGTAAGACAGGTGAATACAATCTATTGTTCTCTGTTATCAGACATGTCAGGCTTGGGGAGGATGACTGTAGGACAGGTGAATACAATCTATTGTTCTCTGTTATCAGACATGTCAGGCTGGGGGGAGGATGACTGTAGGACAGGTGAATACAATCTATTGTTCTCTGTTATCAGACATGTCAGGCTGGAGAGAGAATGACTGTAGGACAGGTGAATACAATCTATTGTTCTCTGTTATCAGACATGTCAGGCTGGGGAAGGATGACTGTAGGACAGGTGAATACAATCTATTGTTCTCTGTTATCAGACATCTGGGGGAGGATGACTGTAGGACAGGAGAATACAATCTATTGTTCTCTGTTGTCAGACATGTCAGGCTGGGGAGAGGATGACTGTAGGACAGGAGAATACAATCTATTGTTCTCTGTTATCAGACATGTCAGGCTGGGGGGAGGATGACAGTAGGACAGGTGAATACAATCTTTTGTTCCCTGTTATCAGACATGTCAGGCTGGGGGGAGGATGACAGTAAGACAGGTGAATACAATCTATTGTTCTCTGTTATCAGACATCTGGGGGAGGATGACTGTAGGACAGGAGAATACAATCTATTGTTCTCTGTTGTCAGACATGTCAGGCTGGGGAGAGGATGACTGTAGGACAGGAGAATACAATCTATTGTTCTCTGTTGTCAGACATGTCAGGCTGTTGGAGGATGACTGTAAGACAGGTGAATACAATCTATTGTTCTCTGTGATCAGACATGTCATGCTGGGGGGAGGATGACAGTAAGACAGGTGAATACAATCTATTGTTCTCTGTTATCAGACATGTCAGGCTGGGGGAGGATGACTGTAGGACAGGTGAATATAATCTATTGTTCTCTGTTATCAGACATGTCAGGCTGGAGAGAAAATGACTGTAGGACAGGTGATTACAATCTATTGTTCTCTGTTATCAGACATGTCAGGCTGGGGAAGGATGACTGTAGGACAGGTGAATACAATCTATTGTTCTCTGTTATCAGACATCTGTGGGAGGATGACTGTAGGACAGGAGAATACAATCTATTGTTCTCTGTTGTCAGACATGTCAGGCTGGGGAGAGGATGACTGTAGGACAGGAAAATACAATCTATTGTTCTCTGTTGTCAGACATGTCAGGCTGGGGGAGGATGACTGTAGGACAGGTGAATACAATCTATTGTTCTCTATTATCAAGCATGTCAGGCTGGGGGAGGATGACTGTAGGACAGGTGAATACAATCTATTGTTCTCTGTTATCAGACATGTCAGGCTGGGGGAGGATGACTGTAGGACAGGTGAATACAATCTATTGTTCTCTGTTATCAGACATGTCAGGCTGGAGAGAGAATGACTGTAGGACATTTGAATAAAATCTATTGTTCTCTGTTATCAGACATGTCAGGCTGGGAGAGGATGACTGTAGGACAGGTGAATACAATCTATTGTTCTCTGTTATCAGACATGTCAGGCTGGGAGAGGATGACTGTAGGACAGGTGAATACAATCTATTGTTCTCTGTTATCAGACATGTCAGGCTGGGGGGAGGATGACTGTAGGACAGGTGAATACAATCTATTGTTCTCTGTAATCAGACATGTCAGGCTGGAGAGAGAATGCCTGTAGGACAGGTGAATACAATCTATTGTTCTCTGTTATCAGACATGGCAGGCTGGGGAAGGATGACTGTAGGACAGGTGAATACAATCTATTGTTCTCTGTTATCAGACATCTGGGGGAGGATGACTGTAGGACAGGAGAATACAATCTATTGTTCTCTGTTGTCAGACATGTCAGGCTGGGGAGAGGATGACTGTAGGACAGGAGAATACAATCTATTGTTCTCTGTTATCAGACATGTCAGGCTGGGGGGAGGATGACTGTAGGACAGGTGAATACAATCTATTGTTCTCTGTTATCAGACATGTCAGGCTGGAGAGAGAATGCCTGTAGGATAGGTGAATACAATCTATTGTTCTCTGTTATCAGACATGTCAGACTGGGGAAGGATGACTGTAGGACAGGTGAATACAATCTATTGTTCTCTGTTATCAGACATCTGGGGGAGGATGACTGTAGGACAGAAGAATACAATCTATTGTTCTCTGTTGTCAGACATGTCAGGCTGGGGAGAGGATGACTGTAGGACAGGAGAATACAACCTATTGTTCTCTGTTGTCAGACATGTCAGTCTGTGGGAGGATGACTGTAGGACAGGTGAATACAATCTATTGTTCTCTGTGATCAGACATGTCAGGCTGGGGGGAGGATGACAGTAAGACAGGTGAATACAATCTATTGTTCTCTGTTATTAGACATGTCAGGCTGGGGGGAGGATGACTGTAGGACAGGTGAATACAATCTATTGTTCTCTGTTATCAGACATGTCAGGCTGGAGAGAGAATGACTGTAGGACAGGTGAATACAATCTATTGTTCTCTGTTATCAGACATGTCAGGCTGGGGAGAGGATGACTGTAGGACAGGAGAATACAATCTATTGTTCTCTGTTGTCAGACATGTCAGGCTGGGGAGAGGATGACTGTAGGACAGGAGAATACAATCTATTGTTCTCTGTTATCAGACATCTGTGGGAGGATGACTGTAGGACAGGAGAATACAATCTATTGTTCTCTGTTGTCAGACATGTCAGGCTGGGGAGAGGATGACTGTAGGACAGGAGAATACAATCTATTGTTCTCTGTTATCAGACATCTGTGGGAGGATGACTGTAGGACAGGAGAATACAATCTATTGTTCTCTGTTGTCAGACATGTCAGGCTGGGGGAGGATGACTGTAGGACCATTTGAATACAAGCTATTGTTCTGTATTATCAAGCATGTCAGCCTGGGGGAGGATGACTGTAGGACAGGTGAATACAATCTATTGTTCTCTGTTATCAGACATGTCAGGCTGGGGGAGGATGACTGTAGGACAGGTGAATACAATCTATTGTTCTCTGTTATCAGACATGTCAGGCTGGAGAGAGAATGACTGTAGTACAGGTGAATACAATCTATTGTTCTCTGTTATCAGACATGTCAGGCTGGGAGAGGGTGACTGTAGGACAGGTGAATACAATCTATTGTTCTCTGTTATCAGACATCTGGGGGAGGATGACTGTAGGACAGGAGAATACAATCTATTGTTCTCTGTTGTCAGACATGTCAGGCTGGGGAGAGGATGACTGTAGGACAGGAGAATACAATCTATTGTTCTCTGTTGTCAGACATGTCAGGCTGTTGGAGGATGACTGTAAGACAGGTGAATACAATCTATTGTTCTCTGTGATCAGACATGTCAGGCTGGGCGGAGGATGACAGTAAGACAGGTGAATACAATCTATTGTTCTCTGTTATCAGACATGTCAGGCTGGGGGGAGGATGACTGTAGGACAGGTGAATATAATCTATTGTTCTCTGTTATCAGACATGTCAGGCTGGAGAGAAAATGACTGTAGGACAGGTGATTACAATCTATTGTTCTCTGTTATCAGACATGTCAGGCTGGGGAAGGATGACTGTAGGACAGGTGAATACAATCTATTGTTCTCTGTTATCAGACATCTGTGGGAGGATGACTGTAGGACAGGAGAATACAATCTATTGTTCTCTGTTGTCAGACATGTCAGGCTGGGGAGAGGATGACTGTAGGACAGGAAAATACAATCTATTGTTCTCTGTTGTCAGACATGTCAGGCTGGGGGAGGATGACTGTAGGACAGGTGAATACAATCTATTGTTCTCTATTATCAAGCATGTCAGGCTGGGGGAGGATGACTGTAGGACAGGCGAATACAATCTATTGTTCTCTGTTATCAGACATGTCAGGCTGGGGGAGGATGACTGTAGGACAGGTGAATACAATCTATTGTTCTCTGTTATCAGACATGTCAGGCTGGAGAGAGAATGACTGTAGGACATTTGAATAAAATCTATTGTTCTCTGTTATCAGACATGTCAGGCTGGGAGAGGATGACTGTAGGACAGGTGAATACAATCTATTGTTCTCTGTTATCAGACATGTCAGGCTGGGAGAGGATGACTGTAGGACAGGTGAATACAATCTATTGTTCTCTGTAATCAGACATGTCAGGCTGGAGAGAGAATGCCTGTAGGACAGGTGAATACAATCTATTGTTCTCTGTTATCAGACATGGCAGGCTGGGGAAGGATGACTGTAGGACAGGTGAATACAATCTATTGTTCTCTGTTATCAGACATCTGGGGGAGGATGACTGTAGGACAGGAGAATACAATCTATTGTTCTCTGTTGTCAGACATGTCAGGCTGGGGAGAGGATGACTGTAGGACAGGAGAATACAATCTATTGTTCTCTGTTATCAGACATGTCAGGCTGGGGGGAGGATGACTGTAGGACAGGTGAATACAATCTATTGTTCTCTGTTATCAGACATGTCAGGCTGGGAGAGGATGACTGTAGGACAGGTGAATACAATCTATTGTTCTCTGTTATCAGACATGTCAGGCTGGGGAAGGATGACTGTAGGACAGGTGAATACAATCTATTGTTCTCTGTTATCAGACATGTCAGGCTGGGGGAGGATGACTGTAGGACAGGTTAATACCATCTATTGTTCTCTGTTATCAGACATGTCAGGGTGGGGAGAGGATGACTGTAGGACAGGTGAATACAATCTATTGCTCTCTGTTATCAGACTTGTCAGGCTGGGGGGAGGATGACTGTAGGACAGGTGAATACAATCTATTGTTCTCTGTTATCAGACTTGTCAGGCTGGGGGAGGATGACTGTAGGACAGGTGAATACAATCTTTTGTTCTCTGTTATCAGACATGTCAGGCTGGGGAGAGGATGACTGTAGGACAGGTGAATACAATCTATTGTTCTCTGTTATCAGACATGTCAGGCTGGGGGAGGATGACTGTAGGACAGGTGAATACAATCTATTGTTCTCTGTGATCAGACATCTGTGGGAGGATGACTGTAGGACAGGAGAATACAATCTATTGTTCTCTGTTGTCAGACATGTCAGGCTGGGGAGAGGATGACTGTAGGACAGGAAAATACAATCTATTGTTCTCTGTTGTCAGACATGTCAGGCTGGGGGAGGATGACTGTAGGACAGGTGAATACAATCTATTGTTCTCTATTATCAAGCATGTCAGGCTGGGGGAGGATGACTGTAGGACAGGTGAATGCAATCTATTGTTCTCTGTTATCAGACATGTCAGGCTGGGGGAGGATGACTGTAGGACAGGTGAATACAATCTATTGTTCTCTGTTATCAGACATGTCAGGCTGGAGAGAGAATGACTGTAGGACATTTGAATAAAATCTATTGTTCTCTGTTATCAGACATGTCAGGCTGGGAGAGGATGACTGTAGGACAGGTGAATACAATCTATTGTTCTCTGTTATCAGACATGTCAGGCTGGGAGAGGATGACTGTAGGACAGGTGAATACAATCTATTGTTCTCTGTAATCAGACATGTCAGGCTGGAGAGAGAATGCCTGTAGGACAGGTGAATACAATCTATTGTTCTCTGTTATCAGACATGGCAGGCTGGGGAGAGGATGACTGTAGGACAGGAGAATACAATCTATTGTTCTCTGTTGTCAGACATGTCAGGCTGGGGAGAGGATGACTGTAGGACAGGAGAATACAATCTATTGTTCTCTGTTATCAGACATGTCAGGCTGGGGGGAGGATGACTGTAGGACAGGTGAATACAATCTATTGTTCTCTGTTATCAGACATGTCAGGCTGGGAGAGGATGACTGTAGGACAGGTGAATACAATCTATTGCTCTCTGTTATCAGACATGTCAGGCTGGGGAGAGGATGACTGTAGGACAGGTGAATACAATCTATTGTTCTCTGTTATCAGACATGTCAGGCTGGGGGAGGATGACTGTAGGACAGGTGAATACAATCTATTGTTCTCTGTGATCAGACATGTCAGGCTGGGAGAGGATGACAGTAAGACAGGTGAATACAATCTATTGTTCTCTATTACCACACATGTCAGGCTGGAGGAGGATGACTGTAGGACAAGTGAATACAATCTATTGTTCTGTTATCAGACATGTCAGGCTGGGGAGAGGATGACTGTAGGACAGGTGAATACAATCTATTGTTCTCTGTTATCAGACATGTCAGGCTGGAGAGAGAATGCCTGTAGGACAGGTGAATACAATCTATTGTTCTCTGTTATCAGACATGGCAGGCTGGGGAGGATGACTGTAGGACAGGTGAATACAATCTATTGTTCTCTGTTATCAGACATCTGGGGGAGGATGACTGTAGGACAGGAGAATACAATCTATTGTTCTCTGTTGTCAGACATGTCAGGCTGGGGAGAGGATGACTGTAGGACAGGAGAATACAATCTATTGTTCTCTGTTATCAGACATGTCAGGCTGGGGGGAGGATGACTGTAGGACAGGTGAATACAATCTATTGTTCTCTGTTATCAGACATGTCAGGCTGGGAGAGGATGACTGTAGGACAGGTGAATACAATCTATTGTTCTCTGTTATCAGACATGTCAGGCTGGGGAAGGATGACTGTAGGACAGGTGAATACAATCTATTGTTCTCTGTTATCAGACATGTCAGGCTGGGGGAGGATGACTGTAGGACAGGTTAATACCATCTATTGTTCTCTGTTATCAGACATGTCAGGGTGGGGAGAGGATGACTGTAGGACAGGTGAATACAATCTATTGCTCTCTGTTATCAGACTTGTCAGGCTGGGGGGAGGATGACTGTAGGACAGGTGAATACAATCTATTGTTCTCTGTTATCAGACTTGTCAGGCTGGGGGAGGATGACTGTAGGACAGGTGAATACAATCTTTTGTTCTCTGTTATCAGACATGTCAGGCTGGGGAGAGGATGACTGTAGGACAGGTGAATACAATCTATTGTTCTCTGTTATCAGACATGTCAGTCTGGGGGAGGATGACTGTAGGACAGGTGAATACAATCTATTGTTCTCTGTGATCAGACATCTGTGGGAGGATGACTGTAGGACAGGAGAATACAATCTATTGTTCTCTGTTGTCAGACATGTCAGGCTGGGGAGAGGATGACTGTAGGACAGGAAAATACAATCTATTGTTCTCTGTTGTCAGACATGTCAGGCTGGGGGAGGATGACTGTAGGACAGGTGAATACAATCTATTGTTCTCTATTATCAAGCATGTCAGGCTGGGGGAGGATGACTGTAGGACAGGTGAATACAATCTATTGTTCTCTGTTATCAGACATGTCAGGCTGGGGGAGGATGACTGTAGGACAGGTGAATACAATCTATTGTTCTCTGTTATCAGACATGTCAGGCTGGAGAGAGAATGACTGTAGGACATTTGAATAAAATCTATTGTTCTCTGTTATCAGACATGTCAGGCTGGGAGAGGATGACTGTAGGACAGGTGAATACAATCTATTGTTCTCTGTTATCAGACATGTCAGGCTGGGAGAGGATGACTGTAGGACAGGTGAATACAATCTATTGTTCTCTGTAATCAGACATGTCAGACTGGAGAGAGAATGCCTGTAGGACAGGTGAATACAATCTATTGTTCTCTGTTATCAGACATGGCAGGCTGGGGAAGGATGACTGTAGGACAGGTGAATACAATCTATTGTTCTCTGTTATCAGACATCTGGGGGAGGATGACTGTAGGACAGGAGAATACAATCTATTGTTCTCTGTTGTCAGACATGTCAGGCTGGGGAGAGGATGACTGTAGGACAGGAGAATACAATCTATTGTTCTCTGTTATCAGACATGTCAGGCTGGGGGGAGGATGACTGTAGGACAGGTGAATACAATCTATTGTTCTCTGTTATCAGACATGTCAGGCTGGGAGAGGATGACTGTAGGACAGGTGAATACAATCTATTGCTCTCTGTTATCAGACTTGTCAGGCTGGGGGGAGGATGACTGTAGGACAGGTGAATACAATCTATTGTTCTCTGTTATCAGACTTGTCAGGCTGGGGGAGGATGACTGTAGGACAGGTGAATACAATCTTTTGTTCTCTGTTATCAGACATGTCAGGCTGGGGAGAGGATGACTGTAGGACAGGTGAATACAATCTATTGTTCTCTGTTATCAGACATGTCAGGCTGGGGGAGGATGACTGTAGGACAGGTGAATACAATCTATTGTTCTCTGTGATCAGACATGTCAGGCTGGGAGAGGATGACTGTAGGACAGGTGAATACAATCTATTGTTCTCTGTTATCAGACATGTCAGGCTGGGAGAGGATGACTGTAGGACAGGTGAATATAATCTATTGCTCTCTGTTATCAGACTTGTCAGGCTGGGGGGAGGATGACTGTAGGACAGGTGAATACAATCTATTGTTCTCTGTTATCAGACTTGTCAGGGTGGGGAGAGGATGACTGTAGGACAGGTGAATACAATCTATTGCTCTCTGTTATCAGACTTGTCAGGCTGGGGGGAGGATGACTGTAGGACAGGTGAATACAATCTATTGTTCTCTGTTATCAGACTTGTCAGGCTGGGGGAGGATGACTGTAGGACAGGTGAATACAATCTTTTGTTCTCTGTTATCAGACATGTCAGGCTGGGGAGAGGATGACTGTAGGACAGGTGAATACAATCTATTGTTCTCTGTTATCAGACATGTCAGGCTGGGGGAGGATGACTGTAGGACAGGTGAATACAATCTATTGTTCTCTGTGATCAGACATGTCAGGCTGGGAGAGGATGACAGTAAGACAGGTGAATACAATCTATTGTTCTCTATTACCACACATGTCAGGCTGGAGGAGGATGACTGTAGGACAAGTGAATACAATCTATTGTTCTGTTATCAGACATGTCAGGCTGGGGGAGGATGACTGTAGGACAGGTGAATACAATCTATTGTTCTCTGTGATCAGACATGTCAGGCTGGGGGGAGGATGACAGTAAGACAGGTGAATACAATCTATTGTTCTCTGTTATCAGACATGTCAGGCTTGGGGAGGATGACTGTAGGACAGGTGAATACAATCTATTGTTCTCTGTTATCAGACATGTCAGGCTGGGGGGAGGATGACTGTAGGACAGGTGAATACAATCTATTGTTCTCTGTATCAGACATATCAGGCTGGAGAGAGAATGCCTGTAGGACAGGTGAATACAATCTATTGTTCTCTGTTATCAGACATGTCAGGCTGGGGAAGGATGACTGTAGGACAGGTGAATACAATCTATTGTTCTCTGTTATCAGACATCTGGGGGAGGATGACTGTAGGACAGGAGAATACAATCTATTGTTCTCTGTTGTCAGACATGTCAGGCTGGGGAGAGGATGACTGTAGGACAGGAGAATACAATCTATTGTTCTCTGTTGTCAGACATGTCAGGCTGTGGGAGGATGACTGTAAGACAGGTGAATACAATCTATTGTTCTCTGTGATCAGACATGTCAGGCTGGGGGGAGGATGACAGTAAGACAGGTGAATAAAATCTATTGTTCTCTGTTATCAGACATGTCAGGCTGGGGGAGGATGACTGTAGGACAGGTGAATACAATCTATTGTTCTCTGTTATCAGACATCTGTGGGAGGATGACTGTAGGACAGGAGAATACAATCTATTGTTCTCTGTTGTCAGACATGTCAGGCTGGGGAGAGGATGACTGTAGGACAGGAAAATACAATCTATTGTTCTCTGTTGTCAGACATGTCAGGCTGGGGGAGGATGACTGTAGGACAGGTGAATACAATCTATTGTTCTCTATTATCAAGCATGTCAGGCTGGGGGAGGATGACTGTAGGACAGGTGAATACAATCTATTGTTCTCTGTTATCAGACATGTCAGGCTGGAGAGAGAATGACTGTAGGACATTTGAATAAAATCTATTGTTCTCTGTTATCAGACATGTCAGGCTGGGAGAGGATGACTGTAGGACAGGTGAATACAATCTATTGTTCTCTGTTATCAGACATGTCAGGCTGGGGAAGGATGACTGTAGGACAGGTGAATACAATCTATTGTTCTCTGTTATCAGACATGTCAGGCTGGAGAGAGAATGCCTGTAGGACAGGTGAATACAATCTATTGTTCTCTGTTATCAGACATGGCAGGCTGGGGAAGGATGACTGTAGGACAGGTGAATACAATCTATTGTTCTCTGTTATCAGACATCTGGGGGAGGATGACTGTAGGACAGGAGAATACAATCTATTGTTCTCTGTTGTCAGACATGTCAGGCTGGGGAGAGGATGACTGTAGGACAGGAGAATACAATCTATTGTTCTCTGTTATCAGACATGTCAGGCTGGAGAGAGAATGCCTGTAGGATAGGTGAATACAATCTATTGTTCTCTGTTATCAGACATGTCAGACTGGGGAAGGATGACTGTAGGACAGGTGAATACAATCTATTGTTCTCTGTTATCAAACATCTGGGGGAGGATGACTGTAGGACAGAAGAATACAATCTATTGTTCTCTGTTGTCAGACATGTCAGGCTGGGGAGAGGATGACTGTAGGACAGGAGAATACAATCTATTGTTCTCTGTTGTCAGACATGTCAGTCTGTGGGAGGATGACTGTAGGACAGGTGAATACAATCTATTGTTCTCTGTGATCAGACATGTCAGGCTGGGGGAGGATGACAGTAAGACAGGTGAATACAATCTATTGTTCTCTGTTATTAGACATGTCAGGCTGGGGGGAGGATGACTGTAGGACAGGTGAATACAATCTATTGTTCTCTGTTATCAGACATGTCAGGCTGGAGAGAGAATGACTGTAGGACAGGTGAATACAATCTATTGTTCTCTGTTATCAGACATGTCAGGCTGGGGAAGGATGACTGTAGGACAGTTGAATACAATCTATTGTTCTCTGTTATCAGACATCTGTGGGAGGATGACTGTAGGACAGGAGAATACAATCTATTGTTCTCTGTTGTCAGACATGTCAGGCTGGGGAGAGGATGACTGTAGGACAGGAGAATACAATCTATTGTTCTCTGTTGTCAGACATGTCAGTCTGTGGGAGGATGACTGTAGGACAGGTGAATACAATCTATTGTTCTCTGTGATCAGACATGTCAGGCTGGGGGAGGATGACAGTAAGACAGGTGAATACAATCTATTGTTCTCTGTTATTAGACATGTCAGGCTGGGGGGAGGATGACTGTAGGACAGGTGAATACAATCTATTGTTCTCTGTTATCAGACATGTCAGGCTGGAGAGAGAATGACTGTAGGACAGGTGAATACAATCTATTGTTCTCTGTTATCAGACATGTCAGGCTGGGGAAGGATGACTGTAGGACAGTTGAATACAATCTATTGTTCTCTGTTATCAGACATCTGTGGGAGGATGACTGTAGGACAGGAGAATACAATCTATTGTTCTCTGTTGTCAGACATGTCAGGCTGGGGAGAGGATGACTGTAGGACAGGAGAATACAATCTATTGTTCTCTGTTGTCAGACATGTCAGGCTGGGGGAGGATGACTGTAGGACAGGTGAATACAATCTATTGTTCTGTATTATCAAGCATGTCAGGCTGGGGGAGGATGACTGTAGGACAGGTGAATACAATCTATTGTTCTCTGTTATCAGACTTGCCAGGCTGGGGGAGGATGACTGTAGGACAGGAGCATACAATCTATTGTTATCTGTTATCAGACATGTCAGGCTGGGAGAGGATGACTGTAGGACAGGTGAATACAATCTATTGATCCCTGTTATCAGACATGGCAGGCTGGGGGAGGATGACTGTAGGACAGGTGAATACAATCTATTGTTCCCTGTTATCAGACATGGCAGGCTGGGGGAGGATGACTGTAGGACAGGAGAATACAATCTATTGTTCTCTGTTATCAGACATGTCAGGCTGGGAGAGGATGACTGTAGGACAGGTGAATACAATCTATTGTTCCCTGTTATCAGACATGTCAGGCTGGGAGAGGATGACTGTAGGACAGGTGAATACAGTCTATTGTTTCCTGTTATCAGACATGGCAGGCTGGGGGAGGGTGACTGTAGGACAGGTGAATACAATCTATTGTTTTCTGTTATCAGACATGTCAGGCTGGGGAGGATGACTGTAGGACAGGTGAATACAATCTATTGTTCTCTGTTATCAGACATGTCAGGCTAGGGGAGAATGACTGTAGGACAGGTGAATACAATATATTGTTCTCTGTTATCAGACATATCAGGCTGGGGGAGGATGACTGTAGGACAGGTGAATACAATCTATTGTTCTCTGTTATCAGACATGTCAGGCTGGGGGAGAATGACTGTAGGACAGGTGAAAACAATCTATTGTTCTCTTTTATCAGACATGTCAGGCTGGGGAGGATGACTGTAGGACAGGTGAATACAATCTATTGTTCTCTGTTATCAGACATGTCAGGCTGGGGGAGAATGACTGTAGGACAGGTGAATACAATATATTGTTCTCTGTTATCAGACATATCAGGCTGGGGGAGGATGACTGTAGGACAGGTGAATACAATCTATTGTTCTCTGTTATCAGACATGTCAGGCTGGGGGAGGATGACTGTAGGACAGGTGAATACAATGTATAGTTCTCTGTTATCAGACATGTCAGGCTGGGGAGAGGATGACTGTAGGACAGGTGAATACAATCTATTGTTCTCTATTATCAGACATGTCAGGGTGGGGAGAGGATGACTGTAGGACAGGTGAATACAATCTATTGCTCTCTGTTATCAGACTTGTCAGGCTGGGGGGAGGATGACTGTAGGACAGGTGAATACAATCTATTGTTCCCTGTTATCAGACATGTCAGGCTGGGAGAGGATGACTGTAGGACAGGTGAATAAAATCTATTGTTCTCTGTTATCAGACATGTCAGGCTGGGGGGAGGATGACTGTAGGACAGGTGAATACAATCTATTGTTCTCTGTTATCAGACATGTCAGGCTGGGGAGAGGATGACTGTAGGACAGGTGAATACAATCTATTGTTCTCTGTTGTCAGCCATATCAGGCTGGGGGGAGGATGACTGTAGGACAGGTGAATACAATCTATTGTTCTCTGTTATCAGACATGTCAGGCTGGGGAGAGGATGACTGTAGGACAGGAGAATACAATCTATTGTTCTCTGTTGTCAGACTTGCCAGGCTGGGGGAGGATGACTGTAGGACAGGAGCATACAATCTATTGTTCTCTGTTATCAGACATGTCAGGCTGGGAGAGGATGACTGTAGGACAGGTGAATACAATCTATTGTTCCCTTTTATCAGACATGGCAGGCTGGGGGAGGATGACTGTAGGACAGGTGAATACAATCTATTGTTCCCTGTTATCAGACATGTCAGGCTGGGGGAGGATGACTGTAGGACAGGTGAATACAATCTATTGTTCTCTGTTATCAGACATGTCAGGCTGGGGAGAGAATGACTGTAGGACATTTGAATAAAATCTATTGTTCTCTGTTATCAGACATGTCAGGCTGGGAGAGGATGACTGTAGGACAGGTGAATACAATCTATTGTTCTCTGTTATCAGACATGTCAGGCTGGGGAAGGATGACTGTAGGACAGGTGAATACAATCTATTGTTCTCTGTTATCAGACATGTCAGGCTGGGGGAGGATGACTGTAGGACAGGTTAATACCATCTATTGTTCTCTGTTATCAGACATGTCAGGCTGGGGGGAGGATGACTGTAGGACAGGTGAATACAATCTATTGTTCTCTGTTATCAGACATGTCAGGCTGGCGAGAGAATGCCTGTAGGACAGGTGAATACAATCTATTGTTCTCTGTTATCAGACATGGCAGGCTGGGGAAGGATGACTGTAGGACAGGTGAATACAATCTATTGTTCTCTGTTATCAGACATCTGGGGGAGGATGACTGTAGGACAGGAGAATACAATCTATTGTTCTCTGTTGTCAGACATGTCAGGCTGGGGAGAGGATGACTGTAGGACAGGAGAATACAATCTATTGTTCTCTGTTATCAGACATGTCAGGCTGGGGGGAGGATGACTGTAGGACAGGTGAATACAATCTATTGTTCTCTGTTATCAGACATGTCAGGCTGGAGAGAGAATGCCTGTAGGATAGGTGAATACAATCTATTGTTCTCTGTTATCAGACATGTCAGACTGGGGAAGGATGACTGTAGGACAGGTGAATACAATCTATTGTTCTCTGTTATCAAACATCTGGGGGAGGATGACTGTAGGACAGAAGAATACAATCTATTGTTCTCTGTTGTCAGACATGTCAGGCTGGGGAGAGGATGACTGTAGGACAGGAGAATACAATCTATTGTTCTCTGTTGTCAGACATGTCAGTCTGTGGGAGGATGACTGTAGGACAGGTGAATACAATCTATTGTTCTCTGTGATCAGACATGTCAGGCTGGGGGAGGATGACAGTAAGACAGGTGAATACAATCTATTGTTCTCTGTTATTAGACATGTCAGGCTGGGGGGAGGATGACTGTAGGACAGGTGAATACAATCTATTGTTCTCTATTATCAAGCATGTCAGGCTGGGGGAGGATGACTGTAGGACAGGTGAATACAATCTATTGTTCTCTGTTATCAGACATGTCAGGCTGGGGGAGGATGACTGTAGGACAGGTGAATACAATCTATTGTTCTCTGTTATCAGACATGTCAGGCTGGAGAGAGAATGACTGTAGGACATTTGAATAAAATCTATTGTTCTCTGTTATCAGACATGTCAGGCTGGGAGAGGATGACTGTAGGACAGGTGAATACAATCTATTGTTCTCTGTTATCAGACATGTCAGGCTGGGAGAGGATGACTGTAGGACAGGTGAATACAATCTATTGTTCTCTGTAATCAGACATGTCAGGCTGGAGAGAGAATGCCTGTAGGACAGGTGAATACAATCTATTGTTCTCTGTTATCAGACATGGCAGGCTGGGGAAGGATGACTGTAGGACAGGTGAATACAATCTATTGTTCTCTGTTATCAGACATCTGGGGGAGGATGACTGTAGGACAGGAGAATACAATCTATTGTTCTCTGTTGTCAGACATGTCAGGCTGGGGAGAGGATGACTGTAGGACAGGAGAATACAATCTATTGTTCTCTGTTATCAGACATGTCAGGCTGGGGGGAGGATGACTGTAGGACAGGTGAATACAATCTATTGTTCTCTGTTATCAGACATGTCAGGCTGGGAGAGGATGACTGTAGGACAGGTGAATACAATCTATTGCTCTCTGTTATCAGACTTGTCAGGCTGGGGGGAGGATGACTGTAGGACAGGTGAATACAATCTATTGTTCTCTGTTATCAGACTTGTCAGGCTGGGGGAGGATGACTGTAGGACAGGTGAATACAATCTTTTGTTCTCTGTTATCAGACATGTCAGGCTGGGGAGAGGATGACTGTAGGACAGGTGAATACAATCTATTGTTCTCTGTTATCAGACATGTCAGGCTGGGGGAGGATGACTGTAGGACAGGTGAATACAATCTATTGTTCTCTGTGATCAGACATGTCAGGCTGGGAGAGGATGACTGTAGGACAGGTGAATACAATCTATTGTTCTCTGTTATCAGACATGTCAGGCTGGGAGAGGATGACTGTAGGACAGGTGAATACAATCTATTGCTCTCTGTTATCAGACTTGTCAGGCTGGGGGGAGGATGACTGTAGGACAGGTGAATACAATCTATTGTTCTCTGTTATCAGACTTGTCAGGGTGGGGAGAGGATGACTGTAGGACAGGTGAATACAATCTATTGCTCTCTGTTATCAGACTTGTCAGGCTGGGGGGAGGATGACTGTAGGACAGGTGAATACAATCTATTGTTCTCTGTTATCAGACTTGTCAGGCTGGGGGAGGATGACTGTAGGACAGGTGAATACAATCTTTTGTTCTCTGTTATCAGACATGTCAGGCTGGGGAGAGGATGACTGTAGGACAGGTGAATACAATCTATTGTTCTCTGTTATCAGACATGTCAGGCTGGGGGAGGATGACTGTAGGACAGGTGAATACAATCTATTGTTCTCTGTGATCAGACATGTCAGGCTGGGAGAGGATGACAGTAAGACAGGTGAATACAATCTATTGTTCTCTATTACCACACATGTCAGGCTGGAGGAGGATGACTGTAGGACAAGTGAATACAATCTATTGTTCTGTTATCAGACATGTCAGGCTGGGGGAGGATGACTGTAGGACAGGTGAATACAATCTATTGTTCTCTGTGATCAGACATGTCAGGCTGGGGGGAGGATGACAGTAAGACAGGTGAATACAATCTATTGTTCTCTGTTATCAGACATGTCAGGCTTGGGGAGGATGACTGTAGGACAGGTGAATACAATCTATTGTTCTCTGTTATCAGACATGTCAGGCTGGGGGGAGGATGACTGTAGGACAGGTGAATACAATCTATTGTTCTCTGTATCAGACATGTCAGGCTGGAGAGAGAATGCCTGTAGGACAGGTGAATACAATCTATTGTTCTCTGTTATCAGACATGTCAGGCTGGGGAAGGATGACTGTAGGACAGGTGAATACAATCTATTGTTCTCTGTTATCAGACATCTGGGGGAGGATGACTGTAGGACAGGAGAATACAATCTATTGTTCTCTGTTGTCAGACATGTCAGGCTGGGGAGAGGATGACTGTAGGACAGGAGAATACAATCTATTGTTCTCTGTTGTCAGACATGTCAGGCTGTGGGAGGATGACTGTAAGACAGGTGAATACAATCTATTGTTCTCTGTGATCAGACATGTCAGGCTGGGGGGAGGATGACAGTAAGACAGGTGAATACAATCTATTGTTCTCTGTTATCAGACATGTCAGGCTGGGGGAGGATGACTGTAGGACAGGTGAATACAATCTATTGTTCTCTGTTATCAGACATCTGTGGGAGGATGACTGTAGGACAGGAGAATACAATCTATTGTTCTCTGTTGTCAGACATGTCAGGCTGGGGAGAGGATGACTGTAGGACAGGAAAATACAATCTATTGTTCTCTGTTGTCAGACATGTCAGGCTGGGGGAGGATGACTGTAGGACAGGTGAATACAATCTATTGTTCTCTATTATCAAGCATGTCAGGCTGGGGGAGGATGACTGTAGGACAGGTGAATACAATCTATTGTTCTCTGTTATCAGACATGTCAGGCTGGAGAGAGAATGACTGTAGGACATTTGAATAAAATCTATTGTTCTCTGTTATCAGACATGTCAGGCTGGGAGAGGATGACTGTAGGACAGGTGAATACAATCTATTGTTCTCTGTTATCAGACATGTCAGGCTGGGGAAGGATGACTGTAGGACAGGTGAATACAATCTATTGTTCTCTGTTATCAGACATGTCAGGCTGGAGAGAGAATGCCTGTAGGACAGGTGAATACAATCTATTGTTCTCTGTTATCAGACATGGCAGGCTGGGGAAGGATGACTGTAGGACAGGTGAATACAATCTATTGTTCTCTGTTATCAGACATCTGGGGGAGGATGACTGTAGGACAGGAGAATACAATCTATTGTTCTCTGTTGTCAGACATGTCAGGCTGGGGAGAGGATGACTGTAGGACAGGAGAATACAATCTATTGTTCTCTGTTATCAGACATGTCAGGCTGGGGGGAGGATGACTGTAGGACAGGTGAATACAATCTATTGTTCTCTGTTATCAGACATGTCAGGCTGGAGAGAGAATGCCTGTAGGATAGGTGAATACAATCTATTGTTCTCTGTTATCAGACATGTCAGACTGGGGAAGGATGACTGTAGGACAGGTGAATACAATCTATTGTTCTCTGTTATGAAACATCTGGGGGAGGATGACTGTAGGACAGAAGAATACAATCTATTGTTCTCTGTTGTCAGACATGTCAGGCTGGGGAGAGGATGACTGTAGGACAGGAGAATACAATCTATTGTTCTCTGTTGTCAGACATGTCAGTCTGTGGGAGGATGACTGTAGGACAGGTGAATACAATCTATTGTTCTCTGTGATCAGACATGTCAGGCTGGGGGAGGATGACAGTAAGACAGGTGAATACAATCTATTGTTCTCTGTTATTAGACATGTCAGGCTGGGGGGAGGATGACTGTAGGACAGGTGAATACAATCTATTGTTCTCTGTTATCAGACATGTCAGGCTGGAGAGAGAATGACTGTAGGACAGGTGAATACAATCTATTGTTCTCTGTTATCAGACATGTCAGGCTGGGGAAGGATGACTGTAGGACAGTTGAATACAATCTATTGTTCTCTGTTATCAGACATCTGTGGGAGGATGACTGTAGGACAGGAGAATACAATCTATTGTTCTCTGTTGTCAGACATGTCAGGCTGGGGAGAGGATGACTGTAGGACAGGAGAATACAATCTATTGTTCTCTGTTGTCAGACATGTCAGGCTGGGGGAGGATGACTGTAGGACAGGTGAATACAATCTATTGTTCTGTATTATCAAGCATGTCAGGCTGGGGGAGGATGACTGTAGGACAGGTGAATACAATCTATTGTTCTCTGTTATCAGACTTGCCAGGCTGGGGGAGGATGACTGTAGGACAGGAGCATACAATCTATTGTTATCTGTTATCAGACATGTCAGGCTGGGAGAGGATGACTGTAGGACAGGTGAATACAATCTATTGATCCCTGTTATCAGACATGGCAGGCTGGGGGAGGATGACTGTAGGACAGGTGAATACAATCTATTGTTCCCTGTTATCAGACATGGCAGGCTGGGGGAGGATGACTGTAGGACAGGAGAATACAATCTATTGTTCTCTGTTATCAGACATGTCAGGCTGGGAGAGGATGACTGTAGGACAGGTGAATACAATCTATTGTTCCCTGTTATCAGACATGTCAGGCTGGGAGAGGATGACTGTAGGACAGGTGAATACAGTCTATTGTTTCCTGTTATCAGACATGGCAGGCTGGGGGAGGGTGACTGTAGGACAGGTGAATACAATCTATTGTTTTCTGTTATCAGACATGTCAGGCTGGGGAGGATGACTGTAGGACAGGTGAATACAATCTATTGTTCTCTGTTATCAGACATGTCAGGCTAGGGGAGAATGACTGTAGGACAGGTGAATACAATATATTGTTCTCTGTTATCAGACATATCAGGCTGGGGGAGGATGACTGTAGGACAGGTGAATACAATCTATTGTTCTCTGTTATCAGACATGTCAGGCTGGGGGAGGATGACTGTAGGACAGGTGAATACAATGTATAGTTCTCTGTTATCAGACATGTCAGGCTGGGGAGAGGATGACTGTAGGACAGGTGAATACAATCTATTGTTCTCTATTATCAGACATGTCAGGGTGGGGAGAGGATGACTGTAGGACAGGTGAATACAATCTATTGCTCTCTGTTATCAGACTTGTCAGGCTGGGGGGAGGATGACTGTAGGACAGGTGAATACAATCTATTGTTCCCTGTTATCAGACATGTCAGGCTGGGAGAGGATGACTGTAGGACAGGTGAATAAAATCTATTGTTCTCTGTTATCAGACATGTCAGGCTGGGGGGAGGATGACTGTAGGACAGGTGAATACAATCTATTGTTCTCTGTTATCAGACATGTCAGGCTGGGGAGAGGATGACTGTAGGACAGGTGAATACAATCTATTGTTCTCTGTTGTCAGCCATATCAGGCTGGGGGGAGGATGACTGTAGGACAGGTGAATACAATCTATTGTTCTCTGTTATCAGACATGTCAGGCTGGGGAGAGGATGACTGTAGGACAGGAGAATACAATCTATTGTTCTCTGTTGTCAGACTTGCCAGGCTGGGGGAGGATGACTGTAGGACAGGAGCATACAATCTATTGTTCTCTGTTATCAGACATGTCAGGCTGGGAGAGGATGACTGTAGGACAGGTGAATACAATCTATTGTTCCCTTTTATCAGACATGGCAGGCTGGGGGAGGATGACTGTAGGACAGGTGAATACAATCTATTGTTCCCTGTTATCAGACATGTCAGGCTGGGGGAGGATGACTGTAGGACAGGTGAATACAATCTATTGTTCTCTGTTATCAGACATGTCAGGCTGGAGAGAGAATGACTGTAGGACATTTGAATAAAATCTATTGTTCTCTGTTATCAGACATGTCAGGCTGGGAGAGGATGACTGTAGGACAGGTGAATACAATCTATTGTTCTCTGTTATCAGACATGTCAGGCTGGGGAAGGATGACTGTAGGACAGGTGAATACAATCTATTGTTCTCTGTTATCAGACATGTCAGGCTGGGGGAGGATGACTGTAGGACAGGTTAATACCATCTATTGTTCTCTGTTATCAGACATGTCAGGCTGGGGGGAGGATGACTGTAGGACAGGTGAATACAATCTATTGTTCTCTGTTATCAGACATGGCAGGCTGGGGAAGGATGACTGTAGGACAGGTGAATACAATCTATTGTTCTCTGTTATCAGACATCTGGGGGAGGATGACTGTAGGACAGGAGAATACAATCTATTGTTCTCTGTTGTCAGACATGTCAGGCTGGGGAGAGGATGACTGTAGGACAGGAGAATACAATCTATTGTTCTCTGTTATCAGACATGTCAGGCTGGGGGGAGGATGACTGTAGGACAGGTGAATACAATCTATTGTTCTCTGTTATCAGACATGTCAGGCTGGAGAGAGAATGCCTGTAGGATAGGTGAATACAATCTATTGTTCTCTGTTATCAGACATGTCAGACTGGGGAAGGATGACTGTAGGACAGGTGAATACAATCTATTGTTCTCTGTTATCAAACATCTGGGGGAGGATGACTGTAGGACAGAAGAATACAATCTATTGTTCTCTGTTGTCAGACATGTCAGGCTGGGGAGAGGATGACTGTAGGACAGGAGAATACAATCTATTGTTCTCTGTTGTCAGACATGTCAGTCTGTGGGAGGATGACTGTAGGACAGGTGAATACAATCTATTGTTCTCTGTGATCAGACATGTCAGGCTGGGGGAGGATGACAGTAAGACAGGTGAATACAATCTATTGTTCTCTGTTATTAGACATGTCAGGCTGGGGGGATGATGACTGTAGGACAGGTGAATACAATCTATTGTTCTCTGTTATCAGACATGTCAGGCTGGAGAGAGAATGACTGTAGGACAGGTGAATACAATCTATTGTTCTCTGTTATCAGACATGTCAGGCTGGGGAAGGATGACTGTAGGACAGTTGAATACAATCTATTGTTCTCTGTTATCAGACATCTGTGGGAGGATGACTGTAGGACAGGAGAATACAATCTATTGTTCTCTGTTGTCAGACATGTCAGGCTGGGGAGAGGATGACTGTAGGACAGGAGAATACAATCTATTGTTCTCTGTTGTCAGACATGTCAGGCTGGGGGAGGATGACTGTAGGACAGGTGAATACAATCTATTGTTCTGTATTATCAAGCATGTCAGGCTGGGGGAGGATGACTGTAGGACAGGTGAATACAATCTATTGTTCTCTGTTATCAGACTTGCCAGGCTGGGGGAGGATGACTGTAGGACAGGAGCATACAATCTATTGTTATCTGTTATCAGACATGTCAGGCTGGGAGAGGATGACTGTAGGACAGGTGAATACAATCTATTGATCCCTGTTATCAGACATGGCAGGCTGGGGGAGGATGACTGTAGGACAGGTGAATACAATCTATTGTTCCCTGTTATCAGACATGGCAGGCTGGGGGAGGATGACTGTAGGACAGGAGAATACAATCTATTGTTCTCTGTTATCAGACATGTCAGGCTGGGAGAGGATGACTGTAGGACAGGTGAATACAATCTATTGTTCCCTGTTATCAGACATGTCAGGCTGGGAGAGGATGACTGTAGGACAGGTGAATACAGTCTATTGTTTCCTGTTATCAGACATGGCAGGCTGGGGGAGGGTGACTGTAGGACAGGTGAATACAATCTATTGTTTTCTGTTATCAGACATGTCAGGCTGGGGAGGATGACTGTAGGACAGGTGAATACAATCTATTGTTCTCTGTTATCAGACATGTCAGGCTAGGGGAGAATGACTGTAGGACAGGTGAATACAATATATTGTTCTCTGTTATCAGACATATCAGGCTGGGGGAGGATGACTGTAGGACAGGTGAATACAATCTATTGTTCTCTGTTATCAGACATGTCAGGCTGGGGGAGAATGACTGTAGGACAGGTGAAAACAATCTATTGTTCTCTTTTATCAGACATGTCAGGCTGGGGAGGATGACTGTAGGACAGGTGAATACAATCTATTGTTCTCTGTTATCAGACATGTCAGGCTGGGGGAGAATGACTGTAGGACAGGTGAATACAATATATTGTTCTCTGTTATCAGACATATCAGGCTGGGGGAGGATGACTGTAGGACAGGTGAATACAATCTATTGTTCTCTGTTATCAGACATGTCAGGCTGGGGGAGGATGACTGTAGGACAGGTGAATACAATGTATAGTTCTCTGTTATCAGACATGTCAGGCTGGGGAGAGGATGACTGTAGGACAGGTGAATACAATCTATTGTTCTCTATTATCAGACATGTCAGGGTGGGGAGAGGATGACTGTAGGACAGGTGAATACAATCTATTGCTCTCTGTTATCAGACTTGTCAGGCTGGGGGGAGGATGACTGTAGGACAGGTGAATACAATCTATTGTTCCCTGTTATCAGACATGTCAGGCTGGGAGAGGATGACTGTAGGACAGGTGAATAAAATCTATTGTTCTCTGTTATCAGACATGTCAGGCTGGGGGGAGGATGACTGTAGGACAGGTGAATACAATCTATTGTTCTCTGTTATCAGACATGTCAGGCTGGGGAGAGGATGACTGTAGGACAGGTGAATACAATCTATTGTTCTCTGTTGTCAGCCATATCAGGCTGGGGGGAGGATGACTGTAGGACAGGTGAATACAATCTATTGTTCTCTGTTATCAGACATGTCAGGCTGGGGAGAGGATGACTGTAGGACAGGAGAATACAATCTATTGTTCTCTGTTGTCAGACTTGCCAGGCTGGGGGAGGATGACTGTAGGACAGGAGCATACAATCTATTGTTCTCTGTTATCAGACATGTCAGGCTGGGAGAGGATGACTGTAGGACAGGTGAATACAATCTATTGTTCCCTTTTATCAGACATGGCAGGCTGGGGGAGGATGACTGTAGGACAGGTGAATACAATCTATTGTTCCCTGTTATCAGACATGTCAGGCTGGGGGAGGATGACTGTAGGACAGGTGAATACAATCTATTGTTCTCTGTTATCAGACATGTCAGGCTGGAGAGAGAATGACTGTAGGACATTTGAATAAAATCTATTGTTCTCTGTTATCAGACATGTCAGGCTGGGAGAGGATGACTGTAGGACAGGTGAATACAATCTATTGTTCTCTGTTATCAGACATGTCAGGCTGGGGAAGGATGACTGTAGGACAGGTGAATACAATCTATTGTTCTCTGTTATCAGACATGTCAGGCTGGGGGAGGATGACTGTAGGACAGGTTAATACCATCTATTGTTCTCTGTTATCAGACATGTCAGGCTGGGGGGAGGATGACTGTAGGACAGGTGAATACAATCTATTGTTCTCTGTTATCAGACATGTCAGGCTGGAGAGAGAATGCCTGTAGGACAGGTGAATACAATCTATTGTTCTCTGTTATCAGACATGGCAGGCTGGGGAAGGATGACTGTAGGACAGGTGAATACAATCTATTGTTCTCTGTTATCAGACATCTGGGGGAGGATGACTGTAGGACAGGAGAATACAATCTATTGTTCTCTGTTGTCAGACATGTCAGGCTGGGGAGAGGATGACTGTAGGACAGGAGAATACAATCTATTGTTCTCTGTTATCAGACATGTCAGGCTGGGGGGAGGATGACTGTAGGACAGGTGAATACAATCTATTGTTCTCTGTTATCAGACATGTCAGGCTGGAGAGAGAATGCCTGTAGGATAGGTGAATACAATCTATTGTTCTCTGTTATCAGACATGTCAGACTGGGGAAGGATGACTGTAGGACAGGTGAATACAATCTATTGTTCTCTGTTATCAAACATCTGGGGGAGGATGACTGTAGGACAGAAGAATACAATCTATTGTTCTCTGTTGTCAGACATGTCAGGCTGGGGAGAGGATGACTGTAGGACAGGAGAATACAATCTATTGTTCTCTGTTGTCAGACATGTCAGTCTGTGGGAGGATGACTGTAGGACAGGTGAATACAATCTATTGTTCTCTGTGATCAGACATGTCAGGCTGGGGGAGGATGACAGTAAGACAGGTGAATACAATCTATTGTTCTCTGTTATTAGACATGTCAGGCTGGGGGGAGGATGACTGTAGGACAGGTGAATACAATCTATTGTTCTCTGTTATCAGACATGTCAGGCTGGAGAGAGAATGACTGTAGGACAGGTGAATACAATCTATTGTTCTCTGTTATCAGACATGTCAGGCTGGGGAAGGATGACTGTAGGACAGGTGAATACAATCTATTGTTCTCTGTTATCAGACATCTGTGGGAGGATGACTGTAGGACAGGAGAATACAATCTATTGTTCTCTGTTGTCAGACATGTCAGGCTGGGGAGAGGATGACTGTAGGACAGGAGAATACAATCTATTGTTCTCTGTTGTCAGACATGTCAGGCTGGGGGAGGATGACTGTAGGACAGGTGAATACAATCTATTGTTCTGTATTATCAAGCATGTCAGGCTGGGGGAGGATGACTGTAGGACAGGTGAATACAATCTATTGTTCTCTGTTATCAGACTTGCCAGGCTGGGGGAGGATGACTGTAGGACAGGAGCATACAATCTATTGTTATCTGTTATCAGACATGTCAGGCTGGGAGAGGATGACTGTAGGACAGGTGAATACAATCTATTGATCCCTGTTATCAGACATGGCAGGCTGGGGGAGGATGACTGTAGGACAGGTGAATACAATCTATTGTTCCCTGTTATCAGACATGGCAGGCTGGGGGAGGATGACTGTAGGACAGGAGAATACAATCTATTGTTCTCTGTTATCAGACATGTCAGGCTGGGAGAGGATGACTGTAGGACAGGTGAATACAATCTATTGTTCCCTGTTATCAGACATGTCAGGCTGGGAGAGGATGACTGTAGGACAGGTGAATACAGTCTATTGTTTCCTGTTATCAGACATGGCAGGCTGGGGGAGGGTGACTGTAGGACAGGTGAATACAATCTATTGTTTTCTGTTATCAGACATGTCAGGCTGGGGAGGATGACTGTAGGACAGGTGAATACAATCTATTGTTCTCTGTTATCAGACATGTCAGGCTAGGGGAGAATGACTGTAGGACAGGTGAATACAATATATTGTTCTCTGTTATCAGACATATCAGGCTGGGGGAGGATGACTGTAGGACAGGTGAATACAATCTATTGTTCTCTGTTATCAGACATGTCAGGCTGGGGGAGAATGACTGTAGGACAGGTGAAAACAATCTATTGTTCTCTTTTATCAGACATGTCAGGCTGGGGAGGATGACTGTAGGACAGGTGAATACAATCTATTGTTCTCTGTTATCAGACATGTCAGGCTGGGGGAGAATGACTGTAGGACAGGTGAATACAATATATTGTTCTCTGTTATCAGACATATCAGGCTGGGGGAGGATGACTGTAGGACAGGTGAATACAATCTATTGTTCTCTGTTATCAGACATGTCAGGCTGGGGGAGAATGACTGTAGGACAGGTGAAAACAATCTATTGTTCTCTTTTATCAGACATGTCAGGCTGGGGAGGATGACTGTAGGACAGGTGAATACAATCTATTGTTCTCTGTTATCAGACATGTCAGGCTGGGGGAGAATGACTGTAGGACAGGTGAATACAATATATTGTTCTCTGTTATCAGACATATCAGGCTGGGGGAGGATGACTGTAGGACAGGTGAATACAATCTATTGTTCTCTGTTATCAGACATGTCAGGCTGGGGGAGGATGACTGTAGGACAGGTGAATACAATGTATAGTTCTCTGTTATCAGACATGTCAGGCTGGGGAGAGGATGACTGTAGGACAGGTGAATACAATCTATTGTTCTCTATTATCAGACATGTCAGGGTGGGAGAGGATGACTGTAGGACAGGTGAATACAATCTATTGCTCTCTGTTATCAGACTTGTCAGGCTGGGGGGAGGATGACTGTAGGACAGGTGAATACAATCTATTGTTCCCTGTTATCAGACATGTCAGGCTGGGAGAGGATGACTGTAGGACAGGTGAATAAAATCTATTGTTCTCTGTTATCAGACATGTCAGGCTGGGGGGAGGATGACTGTAGGACAGGTGAATACAATCTATTGTTCTCTGTTATCAGACATGTCAGGCTGGGGAGAGGATGACTGTAGGACAGGTGAATACAATCTATTGTTCTCTGTTGTCAGCCATATCAGGCTGGGGGGAGGATGACTGTAGGACAGGTGAATACAATCTATTGTTCTCTGTTATCAGACATGTCAGGCTGGGGAGAGGATGACTGTAGGACAGGAGAATACAATCTATTGTTCTCTGTTATCAGACTTGCCAGGCTGGGGGAGGATGACTGTAGGACAGGAGCATACAATCTATTGTTCTCTGTTATCAGACATGTCAGGCTGGGAGAGGATGACTGTAGGACAGGTGAATACAATCTATTGTTCCCTTTTATCAGACATGGCAGGCTGGGGGAGGATGACTGTAGGACAGGTGAATACAATCTATTGTTCCCTGTTATCAGACATGTCAGGCTGGGGAGGAGTGACTGTAGGACAGGTGAATACAATCTATTGTTCTCTGTTATCAGACATGTCAGGCTGGAGAGAGAATGACTGTAGGACATTTGAATACAAATCTATTGTTCTCTGTTATCAGACATGTCAGGCTGGGAGAGGATGACTGTAGGACAGGTGAATACAATCTATTGTTCTCTGTTATCAGACATGTCAGGCTGGGAAGGATGACTGTAGGACAGGTGAATACAATCTATTGTTCTCTGTTATCAGACATGTCAGGCTGGGGGAGGATGACTGTAGGACAGGTTAATACCATCTATTGTTCTCTGTTATCAGACATGTCAGGCTGGGGGGAGGATGACTGTAGGACAGGTGAATACAATCTATTGTTCTCTGTTATCAGACATGTCAGGCTGGAGAGAGAATGCCTGTAGGACAGGTGAATACAATCTATTGTTCTCTGTTATCAGACATGGCAGGCTGGGGAAGGATGACTGTAGGACAGGGTGAATACAATCTATTGTTCTCTGTTATCAGACATCTGGGGGAGGATGACTGTAGGACAGGAGAATACAATCTATTGTTCTCTGTTGTCAGACATGTCAGGCTGGGGAGAGGATGACTGTAGGACAGGAGAATACAATCTATTGTTCTCTGTTATCAGACATGTCAGGCTGGGGGAGGATGACTGTAGGACAGGTGAATACAATCTATTGTTCTCTGTTATCAGACATGTCAGGCTGGAGAGAGAATGCCTGTAGGATAGGTGAATACAATCTATTGTTCTCTGTTATCAGACATGTCAGACTGGGGAAGGATGACTGTAGGACAGGTGAATACAATCTATTGTTCTCTGTTATCAAACATCTGGGGGAGGATGACTGTAGGACAGAAGAATACAATCTATTGTTCTCTGTTGTCAGACATGTCAGGCTGGGGAGAGGATGACTGTAGGACAGGAGAATACAATCTATTGTTCTCTGTTGTCAGACATGTCAGTCTGTGGGAGGATGACTGTAGGACAGGTGAATACAATCTATTGTTCTCTGTGATCAGACATGTCAGGCTGGGGGAGGATGACAGTAAGACAGGTGAATACAATCTATTGTTCTCTGTTATTAGACATGTCAGGCTGGGGGGAGGATGACTGTAGGACAGGTGAATACAATCTATTGTTCTCTGTTATCAGACATGTCAGGCTGGAGAGAGAATGACTGTAGGACAGGTGAATACAATCTATTGTTCTCTGTTATCAGACATGTCAGGCTGGGGAAGGATGACTGTAGGACAGGTGAATACAATCTATTGTTCTCTGTTATCAGACATCTGTGGAAGGATGACTGTAGGACAGGAGAATACAATCTATTGTTCTCTGTTGTCAGACATGTCAGGCTGGGGGAGGATGACTGTAGGACAGGTGAATACAATCTATTGTTCTGTATTATCAAGCATGTCAGGCTGGGGGAGGATGACTGTAGGACAGGTGAATACAATCTATTGTTCTCTGTTATCAGACTTGCCAGGCTGGGGGAGGATGACTGTAGGACAGGAGCATACAATCTATTGTTATCTGTTATCAGACATGTCAGGCTGGGAGAGGATGACTGTAGGACAGGTGAATACAATCTATTGATCCCTGTTATCAGACATGGCAGGCTGGGGGAGGATGACTGTAGGACAGGTGAATACAATCTATTGTTCCCTGTTATCAGACATGGCAGGCTGGGGGAGGATGACTGTAGGACAGGAGAATACAATCTATTGTTCTCTGTTATCAGACATGTCAGGCTGGGAGAGGATGACTGTAGGACAGGTGAATACAATCTATTGTTCCCTGTTATCAGACATGTCAGGCTGGGAGAGGATGACTGTAGGACAGGTGAATACAGTCTATTGTTTCCTGTTATCAGACATGGCAGGCTGGGGGAGGGTGACTGTAGGACAGGTGAATACAATCTATTGTTTTCTGTTATCAGACATGTCAGGCTGGGGAGGATGACTGTAGGACAGGTGAATACAATCTATTGTTCTCTGTTATCAGACATGTCAGGCTAGGGGAGAATGACTGTAGGACAGGTGAATACAATATATTGTTCTCTGTTATCAGACATATCAGGCTGGGGGAGGATGACTGTAGGACAGGTGAATACAATCTATTGTTCTCTGTTATCAGACATGTCAGGCTGGGGGAGAATGACTGTAGGACAGGTGAAAACAATCTATTGTTCTCTTTTATCAGACATGTCAGGCTGGGGAGGATGACTGTAGGACAGGTGAATACAATCTATTGTTCTCTGTTATCAGACATGTCAGGCTGGGGGAGAATGACTGTAGGACAGGTGAATACAATATATTGTTCTCTGTTATCAGACATATCAGGCTGGGGGAAGATGACTGTAGGACAGGTGAATACAATCTATTGTTCTCTGTTATCAGACATGTCAGGCTGGGGGAGGATGACTGTAGGACAGGTGAATACAATGTATAGTTCTCTGTTATCAGACATGTCAGGCTGGGGAGAGGATGACTGTAGGACAGGTGAATACAATCTATTGTTCTCTATTATCAGACATGTCAGGGTGGGGAGAGGATGACTGTAGGACAGGTGAATACAATCTATTGCTCTCTGTTATCAGACTTGTCAGGCTGGGGGGAGGATGACTGTAGGACAGGTGAATACAATCTATTGTTCCCTGTTATCAGACATGTCAGGCTGGGAGAGGATGACTGTAGGACAGGTGAATAAAATCTATTGTTCTCTGTTATCAGACATGTCAGGCTGGGGGGAGGATGACTGTAGGACAGGTGAATACAATCTATTGTTCTCTGTTATCAGACATGTCAGGCTGGGGAGAGGATGACTGTAGGACAGGTGAATACAATCTATTGTTCTCTGTTGTCAGCCATATCAGGCTGGGGGGAGGATGACTGTAGGACAGGTGAATACAATCCATTGTTCTCTGTTATCAGACATGTCAGGCTGGGGAGAGGATGACTGTAGGACAGGAGAATACAATCTATTGTTCTCTGTTATCAGACTTGCCAGGCTGGGGGAGGATGACTGTAGGACAGGAGCATACAATCTATTGTTCTCTGTTATCAGACATGTCAGGCTGGGAGAGGATGACTGTAGGACAGGTGAATACAATCTATTGTTCCCTTTTATCAGACATGGCAGGCTGGGGGAGGATGACTGTAGGACAGGTGAATACAATCTATTGTTCCCTGTTATCAGACATGTCAGGCTGGGGGAGGATGACTGTAGGACAGGTGAATACAATCTATTGTTCTCTGTTATCAGACATGTCAGGCTGGAGAGAGAATGACTGTAGGACATTTGAATAAAATCTATTGTTCTCTGTTATCAGACATGTCAGGCTGGGAGAGGATGACTGTAGGACAGGTGAATACAATCTATTGTTCTCTGTTATCAGACATGTCAGGCTGGGGAAGGATGACTGTAGGACAGGTGAATACAATCTATTGTTCTCTGTTATCAGACATGTCAGGCTGGGGGAGCATGACTGTAGGACAGGTTAATACCATCTATTGTTCTCTGTTATCAGACATGTCAGGCTGGGGGGAGGATGACTGTAGGACAGGTGAATACAATCTATTGTTCTCTGTTATCAGACATGTCAGGCTGGAGAGAGAATGCCTGTAGGACAGGTGAATACAATCTATTGTTCTCTGTTATCAGACATGGCAGGCTGGGGAAGGATGACTGTAGGACAGGTGAATACAATCTATTGTTCTCTGTTATCAGACATCTGGGGGAGGATGACTGTAGGACAGGAGAATACAATCTATTGTTCTCTGTTGTCAGACATGTCAGGCTGGGGAGAGGATGACTGTAGGACAGGAGAATACAATCTATTGTTCTCTGTTATCAGACATGTCAGGCTGGGGGGAGGATGACTGTAGGACAGGTGAATACAATCTATTGTTCTCTGTTATCAGACATGTCAGGCTGGAGAGAGAATGCCTGTAGGATAGGTGAATACAATCTATTGTTCTCTGTTATCAGACATGTCAGACTGGGGAAGGATGACTGTAGGACAGGTGAATACAATCTATTGTTCTCTGTTATCAAACATCTGGGGGAGGATGACTGTAGGACAGAAGAATACAATCTATTGTTCTCTGTTGTCAGACATGTCAGGCTGGGGAGAGGATGACTGTAGGACAGGAGAATACAATCTATTGTTCTCTGTTGTCAGACATGTCAGTCTGTGGGAGGATGACTGTAGGACAGGTGAATACAATCTATTGTTCTCTGTGATCAGACATGTCAGGCTGGGGGAGGATGACAGTAAGACAGGTGAATACAATCTATTGTTCTCTGTTATTAGACATGTCAGGCTGGGGGGAGGATGACTGTAGGACAGGTGAATACAATCTATTGTTCTCTGTTATCAGACATGTCAGGCTGGAGAGAGAATGACTGTAGGACAGGTGAATACAATCTATTGTTCTCTGTTATCAGACATGTCAGGCTGGGGAAGGATGACTGTAGGACAGGTGAATACAATCTATTGTTCTCTGTTATCAGACATCTGTGGGAGGATGACTGTAGGACAGGAGAATACAATCTATTGTTCTCTGTTGTCAGACATGTCAGGCTGGGGAGAGGATGACTGTAGGACAGGAGAATACAATCTATTGTTCTCTGTTGTCAGACATGTCAGGCTGGGGGAGGATGACTGTAGGACAGGTGAATACAATCTATTGTTCTGTATTATCAAGCATGTCAGGCTGGGAGAGGATGACTGTAGGACAGGAGAATACAATCTATTGTTCTCTGTTATCAGACATGTCAGGCTGGGAGAGGATGACTGTAGGACAGGTGAATACAATCTATTGTTCCCTGTTATCAGACATGTCAGGCTGGGAGAGGATGACTGTAGGACAGGTGAATACAGTCTATTGTTTCCTGTTATCAGACATGGCAGGCTGGGGGAGGGTGACTGTAGGACAGGTGAATACAATCTATTGTTTTCTGTTATCAGACATGTCAGGCTGGGGAGGATGACTGTAGGACAGGTGAATACAATCTATTGTTCTCTGTTATCAGACATGTCAGGCTAGGGGAGAATGACTGTAGGACAGGTGAATACAATATATTGTTCTCTGTTATCAGACATATCAGGCTGGGGGAGGTTGACTGTAGGACAGGTGAATACAATCTATTGTTCCCTGTTATCAGACATGTCAGGCTGGGGGAGAATGACTGTAGGACAGGTGAAAACAATCTATTGTTCTCTTTTATCAGACATGTCAGGCTGGGGAGGATGACTGTAGGACAGGTGAATACAATCTATTGTTCTCTGTTATCAGACATGTCAGGCTGGGGGAGAATGACTGTAGGACAGGTGAATACAATATATTGTTCTCTGTTATCAGACATATCAGGCTGGGGGAGTATGACTGTAGGACAGGTGAATACAATCTATTGTTCTCTGTTATCAGACATGTCAGGCTGGGGGAGGATGACTGTAGGACAGGTGAATACAATGTATAGTTCTCTGTTATCAGACATGTCAGGCTGGGGAGAGGATGACTGTAGGACAGGTGAATACAATCTATTGTTCTCTATTATCAGACATGTCAGGGTGGGGAGAGGATGACTGTAGGACAGGTGAATACAATCTATTGCTCTCTGTTATCAGACTTGTCAGGCTGGGGGGAGGATGACTGTAGGACAGGTGAATACAATCTATTGTTCCCTGTTATCAGACATGTCAGGCTGGGAGAGGATGACTGTAGGACAGGTGAATAAAATCTATTGTTCTCTGTTATCAGACATGTCAGGCTGGGGGGAGGATGACTGTAGGACAGGTGAATACAATCTATTGTTCTCTGTTGTCAGCCATATCAGGCTGGGGGGGAGGATGACTGTAGGACAGGTGAATACAATCTATTGTTCTCTGTTATCAGACATGTCAGGCTGGGGAGAGGATGACTGTAGGACAGGAGAATACAATCTATTGTTCTCTGTTATCAGACTTGCCAGGCTGGGGGAGGATGACTGTAGGACAGGAGCATACAATCTATTGTTCTCTGTTATCAGACATGTCAGGCTGGGAGAGGATGACTGTAGGACAGGTGAATACAATCTATTGTTCCCTTTTATCAGACATGGCAGGCTGGGGGAGGATGACTGTAGGACAGGTGAATACAATCTATTGTTCCCTGTTATCAGACATGTCAGGCTGGGGGAGGATGACTGTAGGACAGGTGAATACAATGTATAGTTCTCTGTTATCAGACATGTCAGGCTGGGGAGAGGATGACTGTAGGACAGGTGAATACAATCTATTGTTCTCTATTATCAGACATGTCAGGGTGGGGAGAGGATGACTGTAGGACAGGTGAATACAATATATTGCTCTCTGTTATCAGACTTGTCAGGCTGGGGGGAGGATGACTGTAGGACAGGTGAATACAATCTATTGTTCTCTGTTATCAGACTTGTCAGGCTGGGGGAGGATGACTGTAGGACAGGTGAATACAATCTATTGTTCTCTGTTATCAGACATGTCAGGCTGGGGAGAGGATGACTGTAGGACAGGTGAATACAATCTATTGTTCTCTGTTATCAGACATGTCAGGCTGGGGGAGGATGACTGTAGGACAGGTGAATACAATCTATTGTTCTCTGTGATCAGACATGTCAGGCTGGGGAGAGGATGACTGTAGGACAGGTGAATACAATCTATTGTTCTCTGTTATCAGACATGTCAGGCTGGGGGGAGGATGACTGTAGGACAGGTGAATACAATCTATTGTTCTCTGTTGTCAGCCATGTCAGGCTGGGGGGGGAGGATGACTGTAGGACAGGTGAATACAATCTATTGTTCTCTGTTATCAGACATGTCAGGCTGGGGAGAGGATGACTGTAGGACAGGAGAATACAATCTATTGTTCTCTGTTATCAGACTTGCCAGGCTGGGGGAGGATGACTGTAGGACAGGAGCATACAATCTATTGTTCTCTGTTATCAGACATGTCAGGCTGGGAGAGGATGACTGTAGGACAGGTGAATACAATCTATTGTTCCCTGTTATCAGACATGGTAGGCTGGGGGAGGATGACTGTAGGACAGGTGAATACAAACTATTGTTCCCTGTTATCAGACATGGCAGGCGGGGGGAGGATGACTGTAGGACAGGAGAATACAATCTATTGTTCTCTGTTATCAGACATGTCAGGCTGGGAGAGGATGACTGTAGGACAGGTGAATACAATCTATTGTTCCCTGTTATCAGATATGTCAGGCTGGGAGAGGATGACTGTAGGACAGGTGAATACAGTCTATTGTTTCCTGTTATCAGACATGGCAGGCTGGGGGAGGGTGACTGTAGGACAGGTGAATACAATCTATTGTTCTCTGCTATCAGACATGTCAGGCTGGGGAGGAGAATGACAGTAGGACAGGTGAATACAATATATTGTTCTCTGTTATCAGACATATCAGGCTGGGGGAGGATGACTGTAGGACAGGTGAATACAATCTATTGTTCTCTGTTATCAGACATGTCAGGCTGGGAGAGGATGACTAGGACAGGTGAATACAATCTATTGTTCTCTGTTATCAGACATGTCAGGCTGGGAGAGGATGACTGTAGGACAGGTGAATACAATCTATTGTTCTCTGTGATCAGACATGTCAGGCTGGGGGGAGGATGACAGTAAGACAGGTGAATACAATCTATTGTTCTCTGTTATCAGACATGTCAGGCTTGGGGAGGATGACTGTAGGACAGGTGAATAAAATCTATTGTTCTCTGTTATCAGACATGTCAGGCTGGGGGGAGGATGACTGTAGGACAGGTGAATACAATCTATTGTTCTCTGTTATCAGACATGTGAGGCTGGAGAGAGAATGACTGTAGGACAGGTGAATACAATCTATTGTTCTCTGTTATCAGACATGTCAGGCTGGGGAAGGATGACTGTAGGACAGGTGAATACAATCTATTGTTCTCTGTTATCAGACATCTGGGGGAGGATGACTGTAGGACAGGAGAATACAATCTATTGTTCTCTGTTGTCAGACATATCAGGCTGGGGAGAGGATGACTGTAGGACAGGAGAATACAATCTATTGTTCTCTGTTGTCAGACATGTCAGGCTGGGGAAGGATGACTGTAGGACAGGTGAATTCAATCTATTGTTCTCTGTGATCAGACATGTCAGGCTGGGGGGAGGATGACAGTAGGACAGGTGAATACAATCTTTTGTTCCCTGTTATCAGACATGTCAGGCTGGGAGAGGATGACAGTAAGACAGGTGAATACAATCTATTGTTCTCTATTACCACACATGTCAGGCTGGAGGAGGATGACTGTAGGACAGGTGAATACAATCTATTGTTCTGTTATCAGACATGTCAGGCTGGGGGAGGATGACTGTAGGACAGGTGAATACAATCTATTGTTCTCTGTTATCAGACATCTCAGGCTGGGGGAGGATGACTGTAGGGCAGGTGAATACAATCTATTGTTCTCTGTTATCAGACATGTCAGGCTGGGGGAGGATGACTGTAGGACAGGTGAATACAATCTATTGTTCTCTGTGATCAGACATGTCAGGCTGGGGGGAGGATGACAGTAAGACAGGTGAATACAATCTATTGTTCTCTGTTATCAGACATGTCAGGCTTGGGGAGGATGACTGTAGGACAGGTGAATACAATCTATTGTTCTCTGTTATCAGACATGTCAGGCTGGGGGAGGATGACTGTAGGACAGGTGAATACAATCTATTGTTCTCTGTATCAGACATGTCAGGCTGGAGAGAGAATGCCTGTAGGACAGGTGAATGCAATCTATTGTTCTCTGTTATCAGACATGTCAGGCTGGGGAAGGATGACTGTAGGACAGGTGAATACAATCTATTGTTCTCTGTTATCAGACATCTGGGGGAGGATGACTGTAGGACAGGAGAATACAATCTATTGTTCTCTGTTGTCAGACATGTCAGGCTGGGGAGAGGATGACTGTAGGACAGGAGAATACAATCTATTGTTCTCTGTTGTCAGACATGTCAGGCTGTGGGAGGATGACTGTAAGACAGGTGAATACAATCTATTGTTCTCTGTGATCAGACATGTCAGGCTGGGGGGAGGATGACAGTAAGACAGGTGAATACAATCTATTGTTCTCTGTTATCAGACATGTCAGGCTGGGGGGAGGATGACTGTAGGACAGGTGAATATAATCTATTGTTCTCTGTTATCAGACATGTCAGGCTGGAGAGAAAATGACTGTAGGACAGGTGATTACAATCTATTGTTCTCTGTTATCAGACATGTCAGGCTGGGGAAGGATTACTGTAGGACAGGTGAATACAATCTATTGTTCTCTGTGATCAGACATGTCAGGCTGGGGGGAGGATGACAGTAAGACAGGTGAATACAATCTATTGCTCTCTGTTATCAGACATCTGTGGGAGGATGACTGTAGGACAGGAGAATACAATCTATTGTTCTCTGTTGTCAGACATGTCAGGCTGGGGAGAGGATGACTGTAGGACAGGAAAATACAATCTATTGTTCTCTGTTGTCAGACATGTCAGGCTGGGGGAGGATGACTGTAGGACAGGTGAATACAATCTATTGTTCTCTATTATCAAGCATGTCAGGCTGGGGGAGGATGACTGTAGGACAGGTGAATACAATCTATTGTTCTCTGTTATCAGACATGTCAGGCTGGAGAGAGAATGACTGTAGGACATTTGAATAAAATCTATTGTTCTCTGTTATCAGACATGTCAGGCTGGAGAGAGAATGTCTGTAGGATAGGTGAATACAATCTATTGTTCTCTGTTATCAGACATGTCAGACTGGGGAAGGATGACTGTAGGACAGGTGAATACAATCTATTGTTCTCTGTTATCAAACATCTGGGGGAGGATGACTGTAGGACAGAAGAATACAATCTATTGTTCTCTGTTGTCAGACATGTCAGGCTGGGGAGAGGATGACTGTAGGACAGGAGAATACAATCTATTGTTCTCTGTTGTCAGACATGTCAGTCTGTGGGAGGATGACTGTAGGACAGGTGAATACAATCTATTGTTCTCTGTGATCAGACCAGTCAGGCTGGGGGGAGGATGACAGTAAGACAGGTGAATACAATCTATTGTTCTCTGTTATTAGACATGTCAGGCTGGGGGGAGGATGACTGTAGGACAGGTGAATACAATCTATTGTTCTCTGTTATCAGACATGTCAGGCTGGAGAGAGAATGACTGTAGGACAGGTGAATACAATCTATTGTTCTCTGTTATCAGACATGTCAGGCTGGGGAAGGATGACTGTACGACAGGTGAATACAATCTATTGTTCTCTGTTATCAGACATCTGTGGGAGGATGACTGTAGGACAGGAGAATACAATCTATTGTTCTCTGTTGTCAGACATGTCAGGCTGGGGAGAGGATGACTGTAGGACAGGAGAATACAATCTATTGTTCTCTGTTGTCAGACATGTCAGGCTGGGGGAGGATGACTGTAGGACAGGTGAATACAATCTATTGTTCTGTATTATCAAGCATGTCAGGCTGGGGGAGGATGACTGTAGGACAGGTGAATACAATCTATTGTTCTCTGTTATCAGACTTGCCAGGCTGGGGGAGGATGACTGTTGGACAGGAGCATACAATCTATTGTTATCTGTTATCAGACATGTCAGGCTGGGAGAGGATGACTGTAGGACAGGTGAATACAATCTATTGATCCCTGTTATCAGACATGGCAGGCTGGGGGAGGATGACTGTAGGACAGGTGAATACAATCTATTGTTCTCTGTTATCAGACTTGCCAGGCTGGGGGAGGATGACTGTAGGACAGGAGCATACAATCTATTGTTATCTGTTATCAGACATGTCAGGCTGGGAGAGGATGACTGTAGGACAGGTGAATACAATCTATTGATCCCTGTTATCAGACATGGCAGGCTGGGGGAGGATGACTGTAGGACAGGTGAATACAATCTATTGTTCCCTGTTATCAGACATGGCAGGCTGGGGGAGGATGACTGTAAGACAGGAGAATACAATCTATTGTTCTCTGTTATCAGACATGTCAGGCTGGGAGAGGATGACTGTAGGACAGGTGAATACAATCTATTGTTCCCTGTTATCAGACATGTCAGGCTGGGAGAGGATGACTGTAGGACAGGTGAATACAGTCTATTGTTTCCTGTTATCAGACATGGCAGGCTGGGGGAGGGTGACTGTAGGACAGGTGAATACAATCTATTGTTTTCTGTTA